>NC_079447.1:32382600-32682600 GCF_903798145.1 Danio aesculapii | reverse complement strand
TGTTATAATGTTATAATATTAAACAATGTGTTTATAATATCTTTTTATAAATGTTTATAAACTATAATATTTTACACAATATTCACTTAAACATAAGACAAAATATGAAATGCTTTTGAGAAGGTCATGAAGAAATGTGGCAGCTTCTAAAATAAGAGAAAAAACATTTTTTTTTTTACTTTTTTATTTTATTTTTTGTTTATTTATTTTATTAATTTACTTTTTATTTTTTGTTTACACTCATGCTGTAATATTTTTTGTTATTTTAACATTTTTAACAAGCAGACACTTGTATATTATCTCATTTTTTGTTTATGTTAGGTCACTTTTGTTGATTTAATTTGATATACAATATCATGAACTCCAGCAGTTTAAACTGTAGCTGCTCTTTGGAGCTTGTTGTCCCCTCCTCAAGTGAATACGATCTTGTGATAATCAGGCTTTATTTTCAATTGCACACTCCCAGACAACCACTTTATAATTGTTTTACAAGAAATGCTCCATGTAGTGTCGTAGAAATCAGTCAGTTTTCTTTTTGGAGCCTAAGCTCTGTCAATGCACGCCTCCAGCTGCAGTTATGCTGCAACCCTGCCGATCCAGGATATATTAAACTGAGCTTACGACTCAATTGCACAAAATTATGAAACTCTCTGGATAATGTGTTTTAAGGCAGTGCATTTCTCAGAGTTTCATCATTTTAAACAACAAGCTCATGTACAAACATGTCAGTGTGCTGGTGGCGGTGGAGTCTCTGAGCAGCAGGATTTCATCCCCGCAGCAGATTTGTGATTGTGTTTCTAGAGATGTGGACGTGCTATCATACAGTTACATTAACAAAACAGAAGTGTAGACTATAATTATTGTGCTCTGCATTTCAGTATGTCTGACAGTTTATTGCATTTTCTTTCTCTTTTTTTCAGACAATGAATGACTTTGACTACTTAAAATTATTGGGAAAAGGCACCTTTGGAAAAGTCATTCTCGTAAGGGAGAAGGCCAGCGGGAAATATTATGCAATGAAAATTTTAAAGAAAGAAGTTATTATAGCAAAGGTAAGAATTATGAGGAACGTTTGAATCATTTCATTTAAAAAATGCCTTACTTTCCAGAATATAAGTCAGATTTCCTCTTCATCAAAAAGGTTTGATGATGTGTATAATGCAGTGAACATTAAGCATGCAAAATTGTTGGATTGGTCCTGTATGACAGACACATGAATATGTTAATGGTGCTAGTTTGTCTTGTAACCTGGGGGCATATTACAGAAAGATCCTAACTTTAAAATTGTATCCTATTTCTATATGTTTGGTAACTGTGGTAAGTTCAGTTAGGACCTAATTTAGAACTAAAACTGTTACAGGGCAAGAAAGTAAAGTGCACTTTGATTAAAAACAGATGTTTATTTTGCAAAACAGGCACATTGGAAATACATGCTTCAACCTAAATTTTTTTGTGAAACCCCACATACATACTTTAACATAAGTTTGACAGTAGTGTGTAGGTAAAACGAAGCCAGCATGATGCAAACAACTTTTGTTCATTTTGTTTCACATATGATACCTACTGGGGACACATTATCGACTAATAAAATATTATTTTGATGCAGTTCAGGTTGTCAGTATAAGCCCACCATGTACAAGAAGGATGAGTATCTGAAACACAACACAACACTCTGTTAGCTATTTCAGATTCAGAAATACACAAACGGCACCCTCTATTGGATTTGTCATCTGAAATGTCGAATGAAACATAACCATAGCACTGTATTTTACGTTCTGCTAAATAGTAGCTTGAAGAACATATTTTCAATGAGCCTGGGTTGTTATTTTGAAATGATTGTCATGAAGACGCAAGAGTTTCTCTGAGTACATAATATGATGAAAGCTTTTCTCTACATAGATCAGAAAAACGCTTGAGAAGGGACTGTCAGATTGATGTGTTCTCATACAGTAAGATGGCAGACGATGAAAACTTGAGAATGTTTGCTGTAAGGATATCAGTTTGTAGACGCTCCCATGATTAATGATTGTTTATATTGTGCTTTAAAAAAGATCAATTAATCATTCATTCATTTTCTTTTCCGCTTAGTCCCTTTATTAATCTGGGGTCGCCACAGCGGAATGAACCGCCAACTTATCCAGCATATGTTTTACACAGCGCATTCCCTTCCAGCTGCAACCCATCTCAGGGAAACATCCATACACACTCATACACTACAGACAATTTAGCCTACCCAATTCACCTGTAGTGCATGTCTTTGGACTGTGGGGGAAACCAGAGCACCCGGAGGAAACCCCCACGAATGCGGGGAAAACATGCAAACTCCACACAGAAACGCCAACTGACCCAGCCGAGGCTCGAACTAGCAACCTTCTTGCTGTGAGGCGACAGCACTACCTACTGCGCCACCGCATCGCCCTATCAATTAATCAGATGCTTGTTAACCTTAAAAATGCACAATGAACACTACTTTTTTCACTTTAAAAGAATTGACTGCTGTAATAATTTTGCTTTACAAATAAGAATAAAATGAAATCATACTTTTTTAAGAATAAAAAGTTTTTGAAAGAATCCAATAAGCATTAAAGCAATTAAAAATGTCCATAACATCCCTTTCTTCGAACAATTTTCTGCACAATATTCCTGATGTCTGAAATGTCAGATGTGCACACTGGCTTTCACTGCTGAGAATGGCAAGAGAATAGCAAGCCTGTCCTGGTAACTTGATTAAATGAATCAAACTGAAACATATCGGTCTTACAGATAACAGTGATGTTATTCAAAACTACTCCAAACTTGAACATTTAATATTAGCAAAACAATTTGTGTTCAGGCCTTTTGTTTTGGCTGTATGGTAGCAGGATTTATCTTGAATGCACTTCATTTCACCTCTGATGTTGTTTCTTCTTCTTGTTTAATTTGTACATAACTTGCCAAAAATGTAATTAAAATTAAGAAATCATATAGAAGTTATATATGTATTAGAAATTATACCAAAAGAAATTTGTTCCAAAAAGAGGATTTTTCCAACATACATATTTGAAGTGGTCAAAAATTATGACTGACTCCATTTTTCTCTGGTGTACTGCCAACCCATTCACCATGGCTTCATATATACCCTCTGCAATTAACAAACTGAGCAAAACACAAAACCATACTATTTAAACTTAATAAAAGGATGCTTTCAGAAATTAAATGAGCATGGTCATCAGGTTGAGAGTACACTGAAAATAATAATCTGTAAATATTACAGTTAAACAACAAAAATATTTCTACCTACAAAAAAAGGTAGGACCGTAAAAGATTTTGTTAATGGTAAGCTGAAGTTGATAGTTGATGGTTTGATGATTTTGTTAATGGTAAGTTACCGTATTTCATTAATTTATAGTCATACACCAGTGTTTAGAAGTACTAACGTCCTCACAGCGTAGCTTTGTTACACAGACAAAAACGCAACCCTAAGCATGTGTGGATGAGAAAGTGACATAATGAATCAAAGCTCATCACAAACAACTTTTCCCACAAGCAGAGAAGCCTACTAATATATAGAAGGTGCTCAGTGTCATTTACACCAGTGTTCCTCAACCACGTTCCTAGAGGACCACCAGCTCTGCACATTTTCCATGTCTCCTTAATCAAACACACCTGATTCTGATCATCAGCGCATTAGCAGAGACTGAAAGATCTGTAATGGGTGTGACAGACAAAGGAGACATGCCAAACATGCAGTGTTGGTGGTCCTCCAGGAACGTGGAAACACTGATTACTACTAAACACCAACATGATAATACATAAAATTAAAGTAATGCAATGAGCATTGATCAACATTAGATGTAATATTAAACTCTTATCTAAATATCTAATGAGAAAACCAGCAAAAAAAAAAAAGAGTCAACGTATTGTCAACAAATATATATATATATATATATATATATATATATATATATATATATATATATATATATATATATATATATATATATATATATATATATATATATATATATATATATATATATATATATATATATATATAAATAGTGTAGTGTTATGCTGGGAATACTGGGAAAGTCAATATGCTTTTTCATCATATAAAGAAAACTTGTGTTAAACAGGTTGCAGATTTTTACTGTAGCATTTTTACACTTTTTTTTTCAGTTGAAATCAATGACATTTTTACACTGTAGGTGATCTTTAGTGTCTGTCTGAACACATTTGACTACATGAGCATTTCCACTGTGAAAGCAATCTGGGGTGCATTTCCCAATCAACGACATAACTAGCGGCTGAACTATCATAGTATGATGCATCGTTTGGGAAGTGAATGATGTAGTGATGAGTGTTTCCCAAAACCGTAGTTTCTCTGTCACAGATTCATTGCTTGCACCACGTTAGTTATAAAGTAAAACCTCCATAATGATTCTCTAAACGGGGCAGAGTAACAACTTCTTTAGAGAAAATGACTATAAAAACTATATTGTTTTATAAGCACATGCACTTAAAAAAAAATCCAATATTACTTTTGGTAAAAAACATGCACTCGTTTACTATATTAACTGAAATATATGTGAATTGCACATAAAAAGCCAATGTTTCCGTTACAAATATTATTGAGAATATTCCATATCCCTTTTTAAAACATAAAACTACACAATAATCATATATATAAATCATGTCATATAGAATTACAGTAGGCTATTTATTAAAAAAAAGTCAAAATAATGCTAATTGTTGTTATTATTTTTATTATTATCATCATAATTATTATTTTATTATTATTAAATAGGATATTGTTTATTTATTTTTTATTTTATTTTTTGAAAAGTCTAATTTTACAACTGTGACACATTCAAACCACTGCAGAAATAAAAGAGATGACTTTAATGCTTTTTTTTTTTAAATCATTTTAAAAGTTTAAATGTTGGAAGGTTCAAAAGGAATAGGGCATAGGGGGGATAACTGGAAATAGAACACAACCAGGAACTATGCTTAACTACAGCTCTAGGGGTGTAGTTACAAGCGTACACATTTGTGATGCAGTTTGCGAATGTTCGTTGAAGTGACGTATTTGGGAAACACTAAGTAAACGAACTATGTTTGTTAAACGAAACTTGCGACCTTAGTTGGCTAACGATGGTTTTCGGAAACACACCCCTGGTCAAATGTTGAAGAGTCAGAGTTATTAGCCCTCCTGAATTATTAGCCCCCCTGTATATTTTCCTCCCAATTTCTGTTTGACAGAATGAAGATTGTTTTAACACGTTTCTAAACATAATAGTTTTAATAACTCATTTTTAATAACTGATTATTTTATATTTGCCATGATAACAGTAAATAATATTTGACTAGATATTTTTCAAGACACTTCTATACAGCTTAAAGTGACATTTCAAATCACTTTTATTGTCACATCATCTGCAGCACATGTTAAAGGCTTTACTATGTTATTTATGTTAATTAGGAAAGTTAGGGTAACTAGGCAAGTCATTGTATAACGATTCAATTCAATTCAATTCAATTCACCTTTATTTGTATAGCGCTTATACAATGTAGATTGTGTCAAAGCAGCTTCACATAAAAGGTCATAGTAAATAGTAAATAGGAACAGTGTAGTTCAGTTTGTAGTGTTTAAGTTCAGATCAGTTTAGCTCAGTTCAGAGTGGTTTAATAATCACTACTGAGAGTCCAAATATTGAAGAGCAAATCCAACGATGCGCAGCTCTATAGATCCTGAACCATGCAAGCCAGTGGCGACAGCGGAGAGGGAAAAAAACTTCGCTAATGGCAGATGTGAAAAAAAAACCTTGAGAGAAACCAGGCTCAGTTGAGCACGATCATTTTAATTTCTCCGCTGGCCAAACGTCTCATGCAGAGCTGCAGTCTCAGTGGCGGAGGCTGGAAGCTGGCTTCAGCGAAGACTCGTCTGTCTCTGGAGCTTCACAGGAATCAGTCTCATGTTCTCCACTCTTCCATGACCATCACAGTAGCTGCTCAGGATACGGCCTGGTCCAGGATATGGAAACCTTGGGATCATCTCGTCGATGGTTTGTTCTGTAGACAACCGAAAAGAAAATATTGCTTTAGGGTCTAATAATTGTGACCTTAAAATATTTTTGTTTTGTTTTTAAGTCAAAGCGGCCTTTATTCCAGTCAAAATAAAACAAATAAAACTTTCTCCAGAAGAAAAACTATTATAAGAAATACTGTGAAAAATTCCTTGCTCTGTTAAACATCATTTATGAAATATTTGAAAAAGAAAAAAGATTTGCAGGAGGGCTAATCATTTTGACTTCTAGGAGTGGTCAAAAGTGGACAAACTCAGAACACTCCAGACCACAATTACATCTATATTTACAAAATAATACCACAGCCATTGTCAGATGTGACTTATTTTCTGGAAAGAACAGTGCACATTAGAAACGCGGCATGTTGTATTGTCTGCTGATAATCTAGGACACTTTGTAACAGTTATAGAGTGTCAATTTAATCTCATTCTTTACTTAGAAGTCCCAAGATGCTTTGTAATACAATCTCATTATATCCAGTACTCAAAAGACTGTCTTCATAGTGCACATGTACCATAAGCAAATGATTTATCTCTAAAAAACAACAATCATCCACCTCTTCTTTCTTCCCATAGGACGAAGTGGCCCACACGCTCACAGAAAGCAGAGTACTGAAAAACACCAGACATCCTTTTTTAACCGTAAGTGCACGTTTCATAATTGTAACGATCATTCGGAGCGGATTCACAGAGACCTTAAAGCTTCGCAATGCTTTTGTCTATATGATTGGCTTTTCCCTCGAGCCTCATTATAATGTAGAGAATAAACTGTAATAAATTAGCGGCCTAAACGTAGCTGTGCATCTGTTGAGAAGTCGCCAGCGAGAGGTAATTTTCTGACACTCCAGATGCTGTTGTATAGCACGCAACGTACACAGCAGGTTTAGCAAAAACAATTTACTACTGTCAGTCAAGCTGGTGTTCCCTGGTAAACTTCACCTTCCCTCAAAGTTAAGCATCAAGGCCTGCGAGAAGGAGCAGAGCTTTTCATTTTTTTTTCAAAACGCTCCTTTCATTTCCTCTGGAGGAAAACGCTGCTCTCGCCGCATACATTTTGATGAGCGTCTCTCAGGTTGCGTTTGTTTTAGTTTTCTGTGTGTGTGTGTGTGTGTGTGTTTTTCTTTTGTTTTGTTTTTCCTCTAATGGTGTATCCACCTGCTGTTTCAGTCTTTGAAGTACTCGTTCCAAACAAAAGACCGCCTATGCTTCGTGATGGAGTATGTCAATGGAGGAGAGGTACGTACATGTGTGTGTGTGTGTGTGTGTGTGTGTGTGTCTTTTCGTCTGTGTTGTCAGACTGTCTATTTCTGTCGTAATGCCGTCACTAATATCTGGTTACTCTGTTGTGGCTGCAGTGAGCTATAAATGTTGATCTGTTAGCAGTGAAAAGTTAAGTGCAAGAGAGAAGTGCATGATGATGATGTGTTATGATTCATTCACAGTTTGATAGGAATTTCTCATATATTCTTAGAAACAACTGACTTGTTATGTTTAGGTGTCTAATAACATTTACAGATATCCAGAACCAATAATAATAATAATAATAATAATAATAATAATAATAATAATCATGATAATCATGATGATGATGGTAATAATAATTATTATTATGTATAAATATTAAAATTAATTTACAAGTAGCAGCAAATATTATTTTATATTACATTAGTGTATCGTTACAATTTTTTTGCATTTTGATGATTTTTTTGCAAGCAATGGTTATGAAATGTATAATAATAATAATAATGATAATAATAATAATAATAGTAGTAATAGTATTTTTACATTATTTTATGCTTCCTAAAATCATAATAATTTGTAATATTTATTACATTTTATGTACCTTGCCTTTTAAATGGTCTAAAATTATTAGTAATAATATTAATGTAAAAATATAAAGAATAATGTCCAAATGGCAACATTCTATTCTACTCTATTCTGTTCTATCCTATTCTGTTCCGTTCTATTATATTATATTATATTATATTATATTATATTATATTATATTATATTATATTATATTATATTATATTATATTATATTATATTAATATATTTTGTTTGTTGCATTTTTTGCTAACTTAATGGTTAAGAAATGTTTATTAATATTATTATTATTATTAGTAGTAGTAGTAGCATCAGTAGTAGTAGTATTTTTACATTATTTTGTGCCTCCCAAAATCATAATAATTATATTATAGTTTATTTATATTATTTATATTTATTATTATATTATTTATATTTATTTTATATTTATATTATATTATTATATTATTTTTACATAATTTTGTGCCTCCCAAAATCATAATAATTATATTATTTATATTATATTATAGTATTTTTTATTACATTTTTATGCACCTTGTTGCTATTTTAATGGTCTAAAATGTATAATAATAGTAATAATAATGTTATATTATATTATATTGTTAAATTATTTCTGCATTTTGTTGCATTTTTTTCCACAAACTTAATGGTTAAGAAATATTTATTATTATTACTTGCATCATTTTATGCATCCCAAAATCATTTTTATGGTCTAAACATAATAATAATAATAATAATTATAATAATAATAAGAATAATAATAATAATAATAATAATAATAATAATAATAATAATAATAATAATAGTAATAATAATAATAATAATAGTAATAATAATAATAATAATAATAATAATGTCTAAATATTTAAATGAATGTACAAATATGATATTGAATTATATTATCTTTAAATTATTTTACCATATTTTACTTGAATTTTTTGTAAGCTTAATGACTAAGTGTCATTAAGTGTTAAGAATTATTATTATTATTATTATTATTATTATTATTATTAATTTATTTTTTACATTGATTTATTCATCCCAAAATCATAATTTGTACTATTTATTATAATTACTGTATATATGCCTCATTTTTGCTGTTTTAATGGTCTAAAATGAATAATAATTGTAGTAATAATAATAATAATAATAATTCATTCATTCATTTATTCATTTTCTTTTGAGCTTAGTCCCTTTAGTAATCAGGTGTCACCACATCGGAATGAACCACCAACTCATAATAATAATAATAATACTAATAATAATATTGAATTTAAATTGAAGTTGAATTAAATAATAAATAACAGCAACACATTTTATGTTTAAGTTTGTTTTATACAAAGTTTTGAAAACTAAATATTGAGATATTTTTATTTTATTGTTTTGCAATATCAATTGATAGAACAAATTAAACATGTATTATTCGTTTTAGCTGTAGTGTAAGACTTTTTATTTTTTCATTTTTTTGGACTAGACGTATTTTAACATTTTTGAATAAATGCAAGTGACATGAAAGGTTGAGCAATTAGGAAATAATACGTTCCCTCCTAGCACATGTGTTCACTGTTGATCATAGCTGTGACTATTAATGAGTACAGCTTATATTGAACAGCCCCTTACAGCCGGTCATATGAGTACAGTATGTCAGTCAAACTGGCCTCTAATAACTTTTTCAAACAAGAAAAAAAGGTCTGTGATTGTAAAGTTTTGTCGAGGATGAACTCGGTAAGGCTTTGCCAGCATCGCTCTGTTGATATGGCAGAGCGCGCCATTCCATCTTGAGGGGCTCAAGTTTTGATAAATGAAATTCCACCACCAGCGGAGCCATTTAATCAGAGAGTCGGCAATCTCACTCTCATTTTCCCCGAGCCTGCAATGTCACCTGCTCCCCCAGCCTGCTCCAGCCAGAGCTCCTGACCTCCGCCCGCTGCGCCCGTCCCATCCACAGCTGCCAGAGCTCTGATGAAGGCACACCTGTCCTCCTCCGGCTCTCCCGCGACACACATACTCAAACATCCCACAGCAATTAATACACAGACTTGTGGCTAATGTCTAAACGGCGGGTTCAAGTGGAGCCCAGGGCCAGACAGTTGACAGAAACCCTTGACATCTGACTTGGGATGCTCCGTAAAGATGCGGCGGAAGAGATGATTGCGTGGGACGGGCCGCCGTAATGGAGCGTTAGCCCATGAGCACGCGGCGCTGCCTTTAACAAGATTGGTGTATTGATTAAAATGCTGATTTAACAGGCCGCGCCGGTCTGTCTCTGGAAAGCCAGGGATGATGTGCCAGCTGCTGTCTGGGTTCGCTGGGCGTCCTCCGAGGGCCTCGCCATCTATCATCTCAATATGGCGATGTGAGGCAGTTTGTGTTGTGTTAATTTCCTCCAATAAATCAGTAATTATTGCAATCCTGTCCCTGCTGTTTACCCTGCAGCTGTTTTTCCATTTGTCGAGAGAACGGGTGTTCTCGGAGGACCGCACGCGCTTCTACGGCGCCGAGATCGTTTCCGCCCTCGACTACCTGCACTCTGCCAAGATTGTGTACCGGGATCTCAAGGTAAACACCAAAACGGGGAAGAATTCATATATTTAGAGAGAAGGTTTTGTTCCGTTGCTTTGCCTTTATCTGCGCGCATGTCATGGGATGCGGGAAATGTAATTAAAAGCTCTAGAGTTTGAGGCTTTTTTTTTTCTTTTGGTTTTTGGAAACATCAAACTCTGGCGGCTGTGGATGATGACACAGTGTTTTGCCCACAGCCTTGGACCAAGCCAGTTGTGGAAGTGCCAAGAAACTTGGACAAACAGCTTAGCCATTAAAATTGAAAGGTTAAATTATTGTGGCTCCAAGTTTCTTCGCTCTTCCAGGGAATAAATACATTATCCATGTCTTTGTGGGCTTTTTTTTTTGCTGTCATTAACAGTATGAATTAAGAATAGTGGCACGAGTTCTCTAAAAAAGCTATTGCAATTTAACACAAGCAGAACAGTTGTTTCTATTCAGGAGTCCAGCACACAATTAGTGGCTTAATTAACTTTTGGAAGGCCTCAAGATCATTCATTCCTTTATTTTCCTTCAGCTTGGTCCCTTTATTCATCAGGGGTCGCCACAGAGGAATGAACCAAACATCCACACATTTATTCTTACACATACACTACAGCCAATTTAGTTTATTCAATTCACCTATAGCGCATGTCTTTGGACTTTGAAACCCACGCAAACACGGGGAGAACATGCAAACTCCACACAGAAATGCCAACTGACCCAGCTGGGACTCAAACCAGCGACCTTCTTGCTGTGAGCCATCGTGAACCACCGTGTCACCCCGGCCTCAAGATGATCCTAGATATTTTAAAACCAAACAGGCATTCAAATAAGTTAAGACAACTAAAAAGAAATACATGTTTGATTTGAAATCACCCTGTCAGCAACCTGAATATGTGGAAGCTTATTTTATAATTGTGATTTCAAGACCTTAACACTAGAACTACCAAGGTAGTCATTTTCACATTTTGTTTTGTAATTTAATAACTTTGATAAAATAAACACTATATAACAATAGTACCCCTATGTTTTCCTAATTGTGTGTACTGTAAATGTAATTCTAACATTGTTATTTCATAAAAAATTCAAAACACAAGTTATATCATGTTATTCCATAAATATTAAATTGACCACATTTATTCAGCATCTGCTACTTGTCTTTGAATATGCGTGCCTCTGTTGCCTATCAATTTTCAGCTAACAAAAAAAGAACTTTTAGATAGCAAAAGCATAACTTTACTTGAGACGTGTCTTTCAAACTTTCAAAAACAATCATTTCACTGTGGTGAAAACACTAATCTCCTGCTTGCCAAAAAAAGTGAGCTATGCACCTTTGTGGGTGGTCTACTAAGTTTTCCTTTGCTTATTTAAGCCCCGGTCAGATCACAAGATTTTTATTGTCGGTTACGAAAGTCACTGTGTCAGATTATGCGATGTATTTTTATTATTTTTTTATTATTATTTATTTTATTGATAAAATCTTGACTTGTCGTGGGAAACAAATGTGCCAGACTATATGTTCCTTCCTTCTTCAGTCATCCCGTGACGTCTACGACGAGTGTTATTTCCTAGTGCAGTCACAAGTGTTGCTATAACGATATTTCTTATCTCATTTTTAATTTTTAATCTTATTTCAATCTCAATAAACACTGATGCTTGCAGACAATAATAACTACATTATTTCAGGGCATTCTTTACATCATGGATAGGATCAAACTTATTCCTTTTTAATATTAAGATATATTCTTTAAATTCTAAATTTATATTTTCCTGCCATGGGTTTCTTATTAAACACTTCCTCACCTGAGCTTGCCGCTAGTGAAACGGAGAAAATTAAATGCTAACACTTTATTTTGATGGTCCATTTGAGTATTGCTGTCTGCTTAACATCTGTTGATACTGCTCCTTCAACAGATATTTAACTGACTATAAGGTACATATCAACTTACACTAACCCCAACCCCAACCCCAATCCTAACCCCAACCTGACAGTCTACTTATAACCTAATGAGAATTAGTTGGCATATATATGCAATGTAACTTAAATTCAACAAACGGACCATCAAAATAAAGTCAGATACTCAAGACATAATCTTTAAAATAATGACATAATAAAAAATGTGCAAATATAAAACTGAGATTTGTGATACAATCACAGTGAAGCATTCATTAAATCCTTATTTTCCTCAGAGCGAAACAAATCATCTACCTGTATAGTTGAGTAGTGGAGGGGCACAAAAAAAAACAAAACATTTGTATATATTTTTTGGAAATAAATCTTTTTGAAACTAATTTCATTTGAGGTGAAGTGCTTCAAAACAAGTCCGCTATATGTGCCAAAACACGAATTGCTGTGAGATTGTGTTGGTTTTTTAAATAAAATAATAATCAATCCTAAATAAAATTAATTCGAAAATTAAATTTCAGACAATCCTATATTAAACTGTTTTCACTATTAATGACAAATCTGAATAAGCAGGAAATGCTTTTGCAATGTATTCGCAGCACTGAACATTACCCAGATTACTTTGGACAAACGAACTCGATCAGAAGGCTGAGAGAACACAGAAACTAGTTGTGAGAATGATGTCTGCTTATTTGTGCCATTCTGTCAAATGAAATAGCTTAAAACACTTTAATATTTTAGAAAAGGTAGTTAAAGTTTGCATAACCAATGACTGATCTTATCCACCCGTAACACACCCTAAAGTAAATATGCAGCCTATTGTTTTGATTACCTGACGGGTGCCTTAACGGCAGCACCCACTGATAAAACCAAGAAATTTTGTGCTCATTTTGCACAGTCACCCAGTCGGAACTCGTCGTGAAGAACGAGAAAAAAATTATACATGCTAGACTTTCTGCGATGGTTTTGTGAGGCGTCGCAGGCATGGTATCAGTTGTCGTGAACTGAACTATGCCTCATTACATGAGAAGAAACGATTGAATCTTGTGTCACGATGCCCATTTGTCGTTTACGAATCCCCACGACACCCTACGTCAAGGAAATCGTGCCGAAATCATGACAAATTTGTGTGATCTGACCGGGGCTTTATGCTTTTGAATTGCATATTGGGACTTTTAACTTTCTTCCAACAACTTTCAAAAGTTCAAAAGTTCAAAAAAGTGACTTTTCTGAAAAGTTTTAATGGTTTAATAGTATATTGCCTCTATTGGTGCTGTATATTACTTACTCTGAGGGCCATTTATATCGAAGTTAATATTTAGCCGCACCATGTTGGTGTTTCGTAACAGCTAATTTTCTTTTCTTTTTTATTTAACCAAATATATAAATTAACTTTTTGTACAGATACAATATCATATACATCCAAAAATAAGTAATGCACTGTTCTGCTTTTTCACAATTAAGAACCAATAACATAAAAACAATATAGTTATTATAGAACACAGTAAATGTAAAAAAACAATAATAAAAAATAAAAAAACAAAAACTAATAATAAAAGTAATAAATAAATAATAAAAAAATTATTTAAAAAAAGGCTTTATTCCTCTTCTGCTTCAAGATCAATAGTGTCAATATAATTAACATCTATTTTTTATAAGGTGGGACGTTAGCCCAATGCTCAACCCCCAACCTGAAGGACCAGTACATTACACTATGGACACTATACACTATGGACAATTAGCTTACCCATTTCACCTATAGCGCATGTCTTTGGAACCAGAGCACTCAAAGAAAAACCACGCAAACACAGGAAGAACATGCAAACTCCACATAGAAATGCTAACTGACCCAAGCCAGGACTCGAACCAGCGACCTTCTTGCTGTGACATCGCTACTCACTGCGCCATTGTGCCTCCCCTGGTGCTGTATATTATGCAACAAAAACCTTGTAATAAACTGCCAGTACATTTTGCAGACTTTTTTCCTCTTTATATTATTTCTTAAACATTATATTATTTCAAACTGCTAAAGTGTCACTAAAGGCAACTTTGTTAAACGGTAGAGTTACATTTTCAACCAGAGATCAACATCCCATAATGCAATTCACAACTGTAAAACCGTAAAACACTTGTTGAATCACAATCTCAAAAACTTGAATCACAAAATACAAAATTTAATAGAATTTAAATAGAACGACCTCTACGGCCATTCTAGTTGTTATAAACTTCTGGTAGTTCTGGTGTTAAAAAGTCATACAAGTTAATAATCTTGACATTTTTAGCGTCTTTCTTTTCTCTTTTTTTCTAAACTTTAATATATTTGATCAGGACAGCCAGAGGGGTTATGAGGACTGGGTATTTTATTGTGAACTCAAACTTTTATGGCGCATATGCAGTTGGTATTAAGATGTATTTATTGATCCAGACACAAGTAGATAATGCTAAATACTGACATAAACAGGGCCTAACATGTTTCGAGCTCATCCACTTCAAACCATTTCCATGTTGGAAACATATTAGATCTGATAGCTTCAAAGTGTAAACACTAATGCGGTTGAATGTGTTCAGGCAGAAAAGACCACCTACTCTCTGCCTACTAATCTAACATTTGATTGTTTTGGGACGTGTAGTGAGAAGAGGGTATTCCTGCAAACACAAAGTCATCTGAACATTTGCACATTTAATATTTTTAATAAAATCCGCAGATTTAATATTAGGTGGAAACAGGGTCAGTAAGGCTATGAAGCACTGATGGTGTTCATTTGAAACGGCAAGGAAAAGGAACCATTTGAAGCCAGTTTGAAGAGAGTTTTTGTGTTGATAACAATGGCAGTTTTGCTTTGACTAACTTTCTCTCTCTTCTTTTCTGCTCAGCTGGAGAATTTGATGCTTGATAAAGATGGTCACATCAAAATTACAGACTTTGGCCTCTGCAAAGAAGGAATCACTGATGCTGCTACCATGAAGACCTTCTGTGGGACGCCAGAGTATCTGGCACCGGAGGTAAAAGAAACCCCCGATGATTAACCAAACCTGCAACTATCGCAGAAACTGCCAGTATTAATCAGTGGAGCATATGCAGAGACCATGAACATGCTCAACAATTTCTCAGTGGCAAATTTAGAATTTTGGATAATATCACGAGAGTCTAGTTATGGCCTGAATGACTGAAGAGTCTTATTTAAGCTTTTGCCGTCTTCGCATAGAGTGCCTTGTGTGCAACTTTGATGTAATATTTTAATCAGCAAATGTACAGCAAACACTGCAAGTGTACAATCTGGCAGCATCAGTAGTAATCAGGCATTTAAACTGCAGTGGCATTGAATTAAAAGAATTAGTAATGACCAGGAACTCTGAACTGTATTTCAATAGACTGTTCAGGCACTGGGAGCTTCTGATAATCTTGATTATTTGGGAAGCCTCTGTAAAATATATTATTATGTGAATATATTTCTCTTGGAGGGCCAGTGTCCTGCATGTTTAGCTTTAGCTTTCTTCAACACACCTGCCTGGAAGTTTTTAGTATAGCTCGAAAGAGCTTGATTAGCTGGTTTAGTTGTGTTTATTTGGGGTTGGAACTAAAATATGCAGGACACCGGCCCTCCTGGATTGAGTTTTGGCATCCCTGACTTAATGCATTCATAATACCGCCAGTTGTGTGTTCCTAATAGTAATTGCAACCACTGTTTAGTTCTGCTATATTTACCTTTTATTGTTTTTTGAAAAGCAGAACTGGTTTAAAACGCTTGGTGAGGGCATTTGTGTTTCACCACTTGTTATGAATGTTAATAAGAAGCAAGCAGATAATTATTATAGATAATTTTTTGTACAAATTTAAAGATGGTTCTGATATGAAGTATTACAAAGCAATGAATGAATTATTAATTATTATAATGAATAAATACAAAATAATAATTTTATATGATGATTTGGTGCTCAAGAAAAACTATTAAAAACTGTTGTGCGTGTAACCCACCAGTCCTACTGCACCCACCCCGGTCTGAGCTGGGATTGAACCGACGATTCTTTCTATGGGAGTCGGTTGCACTTTAACAAGGAGCCTAAAGACCATGGCCTCTAGCGTTAGTTGCTAGAGCATCTTCAGAGGTCAGAGGAGTGAGGTTTATATGCATAGCACTTCACTAACTGGCCTCCGTTACACTCACCCCCCTAAACCTCACTTCCATCCCGGACGAACCCCCATGTGTAACCCACCGGTCCTATTGCACCCACCCCGGTCTGAGCTGGGATTGAACCGGTGATTCTTAGTATGAGAGTCGGTTGCTCTAACAAAGAGGATAAGATAACCTTTAGAGGTCAGAGGAGTGAGGTTTACCTGCACTTCGCTAACTGGCCTCTGTTACATACAGCTTATTAATTTATTCATTTTCCTTCGGCTTAGTCCCTTTATTCATCAGAGGTCGTCACAGCGGAATGAACCGCCAACTTATCCAGCACATGTTGTACACAGCAGATGCCCTTCTAGCTGCAACCCAGTACTGGTAAACATCCATACACCCTCATTCACACACACACACACACTTATACACTACGGCTAATTTAGCTTATTCAATTCACCTATACCACATGTCTTCGGACTGTGGGGGAAACTGGAGCACCCGGAGGAAACCCATGTGAACATGGGGAGAACATGCAGACTCCACACAGAAATGCCAAGGCTCGAACCAACGATTATACATATATTTACTATTTTTAAGATCAATATTATTAGCCCCCTTGAGAAATTATTATTTTCAGATTGACTACAGAACAAACCACTGTTGTCCAATTTGCTTAGTATCCTAAAAAAGCCTTTCAATTGCACTTTAAGCAGAATACTAGAATCTTGAAACATCTCTAATAAAATATTATGTGTACTGTCATCATGGCAAAGACAAAAGAAAGTAGTCATTAGAAACTATTTATTAAATTTATTATGTTAAATATGTTCTCTTGTCTCTGTTAAACATCACTTGGGAAATGTTTTTCAAAGAGTTACAGATTTACTGGAGAGTTATTCATTTTGACTTCAACTGAATAGATCATTTTACTAACCAATCATATCCCTTTTCTTTCTTAAAAATACTTTAGACTTGTACTTAAATGATTATATATTATTGTAGTACAATTTGTGTTGAATACAGTGTCAGACTTTAAAACTGAAAACTTCTTCAGTGTCTCAAAGCCCCTGCAGACCCCAGAGGGTTATTGCATCAATTTCGATCTTTCCATTAAACAATAATCATAGATTTTAAAAACATTAAGAATTAAATCTTGCCAACCCCAAACATTTGAAAATTTGATAAAAAATGTAATATGAATATACTTTTAATCAAAACACAGTGTTTATAAGCTTCCATGGTGTTAGATAATGTTTATCAACAGTATGAATACACACTTCACACAGATCGTGTCTTTTAAATAGCAAAAATAAGTATGGCTTTAATTTCCTTTGAGCAGTAGTTTGCTGTTGAACCTTCTGTCTAAGCAGAGGTGCACACGGCGCCCAGATTGCAGTGGCTAAATCCATATTTATAGACAGAAGGGGGGAGCGGGCAGGGGGCGGCAGCGGGAGTGAAGGGGGGATATAGATTCCACTCGAAAAAGTACGGAAGACAATTTGGCGCAACATTTTGTTTTGCTCAGCCTGGCCGCTGTGCCAGGAGATGATTTGAGTGTTGGTTATTTTTCACAAGAGTATGTGATTGCACAAAAAAGTACATGCTAAACAGAGGCAGATGGTGGCAGATGGGGAAGGTTGGAAGAAGGTGGCTGGGAAACCTGGAAATCTATACTGCCGTACTGGTGTAAAAATAACAGAGCACTGCCTGAGCCAAGTTCTGGAGATGCAAAGTAGAGGGGGATTAGAGAGAGAGAGAGAGAGAAGAAAGAGAGAGAGAGAGAGTGAGAGAGTGTGAAAGATATTTCGAGGGAAAAAAATATTTTCTTTTAGGGTTACAGAAGTGAAATTGGAATAGTTTCGCTTAAATTTGGCCCTCACCAAATGTTTTAAGTGCTAATGAGAGCGAATGAAGATACATTTACAGAAATACTTCTCTAATAACGGTTCGCTTTCACAAGCTGTATGTCATCTGTCATTGAGTTCTCATCTGTCACATCTTTAGCATTTCGCAATTGCGGCGTTTCTACAGCGCGTTTGCACCCAGTAAAACACACTATCGCTGCTTTCCAGCTGTTATTAAGAGCGCATTAGCAGGATGTGTGTTTGTGAGGATGTGCAGGTAAAGCTTGTGTTGGTCTTCTGGAAGGAGGTGTACAGCAGCAGGTGAGCGCTCATAGAGTGTGTTTACACTATGTGCGCATATATTTGTATGCACTTTGAACATTCCCGTGTGTGTGTGTGTGCGCAAGCGTCCTCGTGTAGCCTGGCCAAAGTGGGATAAGCTCATGGAGGCTGTCTGTTCCACTGCCCTGCTGGGGAACTGGGCTGGTGGAGCCACAGGCTCTCTGTCCCATCCCTCCCCGGCCAGCCTTGCCAAGGGCCCAGTCCTGGGAGCAGCAGCCCTGCCACATGGCTGTCCGAGCAGGGGCCTGTTCCTCCCCTGCGGCCGCTCCTCCTCGCCTGTGGCTCTGGAACAGGGAGACCCCAACTGGCTCTGTGTGCATTAATCGCATCCCCGCCTGCAGCCGAGCTGCTCACGTACAGTCCCAGGACAAACAGCACAATCCGGCCATACGTGCCTCAAACACACACACACACACACACACGAATGGTGGCCTCATCCTCGCTTACACTCCTGTTTGTTTCCAGAACACACGCTTCTCTCTTGTGCTCACAGACATGCTCAAACACACCCATTCTGTCAGACTAATTCAAACTTCAAACTCTGATTAAATCGGTGTAAATCATGTAAACTTTGATAAATGAAGAAGCTGCAATAGAAGTATGATGAAAGATACTCAATATCAGTTGATAATACAAATAATTATTCATTGTGATTGACCTTAGGGCTCTTAGGTGCTTTGGGGCTCTGGAGAAGTGTTTGCATGACCTGACATTCATGATTTTTTTCAGTGTCTTATAATATTAAATTCTGATGACTCTATTTAGCACAAATTGTGACACAATAATATGACAGAAAAAATAAAATAGAGATATGTGTGGTCACAAAAAAAATCACTTTTTAAAGTCATTGAACTACGGTTATAAAACTAGTATTAAATATGTATTTCTCCAGCTTTTGCTAACTAATTCACCATGGTTCATTTGAGTTTACCACAAAATAATGTGAAAATCATCACGTTTACTCATTCATTTTAGACAACAGGTGGCCTTAACTCATATGTCCTGAAATTAATCATTTGTTATAATGTACTTCTTGTGTAAATATGTTTTTACATTGTACTTATGATTGATTAAATACATGCATGTAATTACAGCTGTAAATAATTTCTGTAATTACACCGTTGACCATACCTTAACCCACTCGTAAACCTGTCTAAAACCCATAGACCAAACCTGTCCCAAACCCTACCCGTATCCCTCCTCAAGAGCACCAGAAGTGTTCTGCAATACATTAAAAACACAGTAACTACATTGTATTTTTAGGATGTACATAGTAGTTAAGGCCGCCTAATATAAAGAGTGACCAAACAATATATAGTTTACATTTATTACAATAAGACACTTATTCTATTAGAAGTCAGTGGTTATTCAACTCCAATTAACCATTTCACATCACATAATCTACAGTACTACAGCTCATTTACTCTGCCATGTGACATGCAGTACTGTTGAAATGACTGTGGTGATGATATAATAGTACATCAAGTTGCCTAATAATAAACATTAAACTGCAAAATATAAAAATCAGATACAAACTGTGCATAATTTAGGCCATTATTTTATATACGTTTCCTATTGTTGTTTGAGCTCTTTACCATCAGATTGCTGTTATTTCTAGTAAATCTAATACACAGATTATTTTCTGAATATTTCTGACTAGCTTTGATCTGTTGAATGTGAAGTACTGTCAAAATCACAGTGCACAATATACCATCATCACATGTCTGTGTGATGAATTCATATACACTAATCTGACTGTATGGAGGTTTTAGCGCTGCGTTCACACATGGACCTCCACATTGTGTTTCCTAATCAGAGCGAGTAATGAATGCTGCTGTTGACTCATGCAGGTCTGCCTGTTTTAAAGATCAGAGAGGAGACATCATTATAACACCACTCTCAGCATATGCTTAACTGGCTCGCTGCCAGACAGCCCTGTCATTAGTCAGACGTATTAATCATTACTCTTCTCTCCATCGCGCACTTTCTCCAGCCGCCTCGTTTTCTCCACCTAGACTCGAAGAGCTACCGGTAAGGTGTGTATGGGGGTCCTCAGTAATTGGGGCCCGGGATGCTTGCCCAAATAGCGCAGCTTTGATCCAGCGATTTCAGGCTTTTAGGAATGTGTTTCCAGGTTCCAACTGTATCCTGTGCTGGACCTCTGACCCGATACGGCGGTGCAGAATGAACGTTTAGTTGCTTTTATCGGTGAATCGCTGATTGGCCCGAGAGTTGGCTCACACTGGCATGGGTTTAGTGATGAGAAGCACTACTATATAAGAGTGTGTGTGTGTGTGAAGTGCTGCCATTATCAGCTACTGATATTCATACATTAGCATGGATCTTCATAACTGCCATTCATTTAGAAACTCTCAGCTGTAATGACTCTTACGCAGATGAAGTTGATTCAGTGTTGTACATGGGCAACTTATTTTCTACAGTTGCTGTGCTCAAAATGTGCTGAGATAAAATGTATACAGAAATAATAATACAATAGTTGTAATACAGGATTTAGAAGTGAACAGAGAATGCCTTTTAGACTTCAATTACATATCAAATAGTATTGAGAACTGAATTGAAATCAAAACGAACTTGACTGAATTTTTAAACTTGAAGAAAGACATTGTTTATCAGCTTTATGAAGGGATAGTTGGATATAGATGGATGATTCTGGAAGTGTGGTTACTTTTTGTGTCTCTTACATTAAATAAAATATTACTTAAACCTGGTGTAGTTTTATAATCAAATTTCGGGAGGATCATGTGCTTATGATTGACCACGGCTGGTCTCGCATCATCAATCACTACCCAACCAATCAGATGCATTCAAATGCATGACAAAAGCTGCGGTCACACCAGAGTTTGTGTGTGCGAAATTCTGTCGTACGGCGCTGCGAAAAGGGGCGGGATTAAACAAGATAATTAGACATTTAAAAAAGCCAGCGATTGCTCCATATTTTAAATTACTGTGCAGAGAGGTCCTGTTTTGATCCTCGATTGGTCTCACGCAGTCAAGTGATGCGATTTCGCAGGTCAGAGTCCACAAAGCTTGAACTTTGCAATGCAGCGACATGCGAAACTTGACGCATGACCTTGTGTTTCCGGTCTGACGTATTCGCGTGCGTATAAATGGAAGTCTATGGGAGGAAAAGCCCAGTGTGACTGCAGCTAAAACCTCCTTCCTAATCCAATACTAGGGGAGTCCTCGAAGCCTACCTGAGCCGTCTAAATGGAGGGAGCCCCGGGCTTGTGGATCTTCAGAGCTCAGGCTTCTCTCCCGGGACAGCATGCCAAATACACTTTTATTTAATCAGGCATCAGCTAGGTGTGAACTCTTGAATTATTTTTCAAAAACAAAACCTTAATAAGCAGATTTGAATAAAAAGCACAATTATATCAACTTATTTCAACTTATTATCAAAAATTGTTACTTAAAGAATCATAATATACCAATCTTTGATGACTACCTCCTGAATCATACGTTCAGCTTTGGTTATCATGGATTAATTAGTTCTAATTTTCATCTTTTTGTGTCTACTAAGTTCCTCTGCGTGAAATATCTATTTTCTTTTATTATTTGTATTTTCAGTAATGAAAATATGTTGCGTCTGGTGCTACAGTGCGTTCTGGTCAACTTTGTTACATCGGTTCTAAAAAGGCACAACATAATCTGTGAAGCGCTGATAGAAAAAGTATGTGACTTTCTCCAATTGACGTCAATTCCTCTGGTGGGTAACTATGGATGCACTAAGACATGTCTGTCATTAATATAGTACAAAATGTTTAGCTTAGACCAATAGTAGATTAATTACGTCAACTCTATTATTGGTTTCACATTCACTTTTTCAAAACTGTGATATGATGAAAAGACTTAATAGTGTTTTAAACATGCCATGTGGTACCTTTGAGGTTAATCTTGAGCTAAAGCACAAAAAGGTGAAAAATGTCAAAGTACGTTGTAGTAAAGGAACCAAATGTTGCCTACCACATTCAAGCATTTTGCACGATTTGACGTCAATAAAGGACGTTAATTTTAGGTTCATGCAGTTTACTCTTACTCTAGGCCTTTAAATTAATTTTCGTGTCATTAAAATCACTGAGGTCTATTCAATTCATAGACTCATTAATTACAATAGAGCCAGTTTTAAGTTTAAATTCACCTTTCTGTTACTGATGTTCATAGTTTCGCGAGCTTTTTGATTAGTGATTTTGATTGTTCAGAGATTAAGTGTTAAAGTACAAATAAAATCAAAACTAACCATATGATTTTGTTAGCTCACGTTGCTAGTTTAGTGGTGAAAAAATCACCTGTGCAGGTCATTAAGAAAAAAAACTGTTTGCCTTTGTAATCTATAATTAAAATCTAAAAAATGCACTTCCCGTTTTTTTTTTTTAGTAAAATTTTCTGATATTGTATGTCTTAGGTATTGGGCGTGGCTAGCATATTTAACCATTCTGATCCAATTGTCAGTTTTGACAACAAACAGAAATGGTGAGCAGGACGTGTCTGTTAGGTTGTAATTACTCTCCTCGAACCCTTTTCCCCAATCTGAATGAAATGCCTACTTTATTGCATCAAATCACCTCACAGTAGAAAAAAAACAAGCCACACCCACTGTTTGCTTATTTAATATTCTGTTTCTCTAGGAACTGCCTCGCAATAACAAAAAAAACGGTGCAGCTTCTGGTTCATGGGGACTTTAAACTGGTTAATCACATTTAATAATGATGCTTCCTTTATGTCCAGGTACATGCTGTGGGCTCTGATCAAGAGATTTCTGATCATGGCTGATTGTGTGTGTCTTCAGGTGCTGGAAGACAATGATTACGGCCGTGCGGTGGACTGGTGGGGTCTCGGGGTGGTTATGTATGAGATGATGTGTGGTCGACTGCCTTTCTACAATCAGGACCATGAGAAGCTGTTTGAGCTTATCCTGATGGAGGACATCAAGTTCCCCAGGACGCTCTCCGCTGATGCCAAGTCCCTGCTGTCCGGCCTGCTCATCAAAGATCCCAACAAGAGGTACAATCCCAGAAATATTCCTCACAATATAGATCAGTGTGACTTTTTACTTTCTGTATTTGACTTATTTAAACAGGAAATGGTCATCAGTTGTCATACAACTACAGTAAATCCTTTTGTTTTTCCGATCAGACTTGGTGGAGGTCCGGATGATGCTAAGGAAATTATGCGGCATAGTTTCTTTACTGGAATTGACTGGCAGGATGTCTATGATAAAAAGGTAATTGAGCATCTATGCTGTCGTGTCTTCTTCATTATAAATGAAGATACACTCTGTAGCTATGTCTCATTTCAGAGAGGTGAGTCCTTCCAAGTCCACACAAGCCAAACCGAGCATTTTAAAATAAGATGATCTAGCCTAGAGGACAGATCTCGTCACATAGCAGCCGTAACATCTGCCGTTAATAAGCTGTAATAACATTTGTAATGACTTTTTTTTTCAAAGTGATTTTAAAACTTATTTTAAGCAGTCTGAAGCCAAAGCAAGGTTTACAGTAGCTGTAAATATAATTCCTTTCATTCATATATGTACACGTAAAAATGTAAACGCTCTATATAATCACTGGTTAGTAAGACATGCCATACTCTTTTTGTTTTTTTAACATGTTTTTTTAACATCTACTTGCCATACAGTTTTATACACATATACACTTATTTAACAACACACTTTACATGCCAATTTGCACATAACAGCTGCACATATAACGTTGTATATAGTAATAAACATGTACATACACTTGTCAATCTGTATATTTGCACTCACTACTTACTTCTATTTTTTAAAATATATTTATTATCTGTTTTTTGTCCTGTCTCTGTAATCCTGTTGCACTGTAGAAGCTTTGTCACGAAAACAAATTCCTCGTATGTGTGAACATACCTGGCAATAAAGCTCTTTCTGATTCTGATTCTGATGTGTTTAGATATCCAAGTAAAATCATACATATAAATACAAAAGTCATACATTTAATCCAGAGTTTTCTTTTAAAAACTTCCTGCCGATATCAGCACACAATGAATTATCTCGGGATGTTCAAGGCCGCATATGATCCGCCAGTTGTATCCTTCATTACCTGTTAAACAAAGGACGCATTTTGAGGCTGCATTTAAAGGAGCCTTCGAATTTGTTTGAAATAAGATGACGCAGCGCCCTTCAAATCCTTTGGATGATGCAGCCTCTGAAATGAGACACATCTTGTATTTTAGGTCTATTTCTGAGATTTTTGTTATATATAAAAAACAATTATGATGTTTTATTGTTGTGACCCCACAGAAAAACACAATTCTGAGAAAAAACATTAGAATTAAAAAAAACTCAAGATGAGAGATGATGAAAGATCTGGTTTTGATGCTAAAATAGATTTAAACAATATCAGAAATGATTTTATTGACTTAAACAGTATATTATATTAATTTTCTATGTTTTCATAGACTCTGGGGAAAATAAAATGTCAAAATATTGATAAATTAATATTCCATCATCATTCACTCTAACACGTTTATGTAAAAATGAAATGACACACTTAATCTGATCTTATTTTAAAGGATTAAAAACCTCTCACTGACAGTTGGCTTAAACCTAATTTGAGTGACAAAGTATTAAAATATCAATTAAAAATGCCATAATGAAAATCTGTAAATACCTAAGGTTAGCTGAATTAAGAGTTCAGTACATGGGAAGACATACTGTGAGCTTCAAACACTATTCAGTTTTATGAATGTCCCGGTGAAAAACAGCCCAATCGAAACAAAACACTGACGATCCACAGAAGATCATTAATATTTGGCCAAAAATGTTTCTAGTGAAGTTACAACTATAACTCCCCCACCCCTTATTTTTACGTTGATATTATACTATATAAGTGGGTCTAGAATGTCAGTTACTGAACAATTACGTTCATTTGTTAAAATATTTTTTGACTAAAGTATGATTATTTTGCACGTGTGTATTTCAGAGCACATCACTCTGTGTGTGTGAGCTGCAGGCATTGACACTGACAGCTTATTAATATTCATGACCATTCCAAATATGGTATAAACATAGCCTTTTATTCCAGGCGTATTTCTTGTGGTAATAAAGGAGTATATAAAATCAGTTCTGGGGATTTATTTTTTCACTTCTCTAAGCCACATACCTACTACACTACCTGACAAAAGTCTTGTTGTTGATCCCAGTTGTAAGAGCAACAAATAATATCTTGACTTCTAGTTGATCATTTGGATTTTCCGATGAATCATCTGTTGAATGCATCCCAGTCATCACAAATACTGCAGAAGACCTGTTGGAACCCACATGGATCCAAGATTCTCACAGAAATCAGTCAAGTTTGGTGAAGTAAAAATCATGGTTTGGGGTTACATTCAGTATGGGGGCGTGCAAGTGATCTGCAGAGTGGATGGCAGCATTAACAGCCTGAGGTATTAATAGTGCTGCCCATTGCAAATTTGTCAGCATGATAGCGCTTATACTTCTCAAAGCAAAGTAGGTCAAGGTGCTCCAAGATTGGCCAGCCCAGTCACCAGGCATGAACATTATTTAGCATGTCTGAGGTAAGATGAAGTAGGAGGCATTGAAAATGAATCCAAAGAATCTTGATGAACTCTGGGAGTCCTGCAAGAACGCTTTCTTTGCCATTCCAGATGACTTTATTCATTTGACTAAGTTATTTGAGTCATTGCAGAGATGTATGTATGCAGTCCTCCAAGCTCATGGGAGTCATACACAATATTAATTCTTTTTCCACTGCACCATGACTTTATATTCTATACTGGACATTATTTCTGTTAAGTGACAATACTTTTGTCTAAGCAAACTCAGACCTTACTGTCCTAATTAAATTATTTAATTATTTGTTCTTCCTAAAATTTGGGTAGGCGACAAGACTTTTGTCAGATAGTGTATGTATTTATCAGAAAACAATTTAACATATTGAATTAATGCCCTATATGGCACCTTTAATAAATATTTAAAGTGGAGTCTGATACATAAACTAGTGTTACAATGTATGACATTTAGTTTGGTATCTTCAGTAATTTAAGATCAGATTTATTGTAAAAACATTATTTTTTTTGCACAGAAAATAAAGAAATAAATCAAACGACACATTCTAGCTAAAAGACTTTTGATGGCACATGTTTACACAGAGGTTGCGTGTGATTTGATGCAAGAATAGGTCACTGTCACTTAAGCTTGACAGATAGCACAATGGCTGGCAGAGGAGGGTGTGCTGTAGAGGCGTTAGATTGAGCCCTCCGGCCTGCCATACTATATGCAGTGTCAGATCTGCACAAACAGGTGCTCGGTGTGTTTTCATCCCCCTCTCTTCCTTCCTCAGCTGATACCTCCCTTCAAGCCTCAGGTGTCGTCAGAGACAGATACCAGATATTTTGACGAAGAGTTCACAGCTCAAACCATTACAATAACCCCTCCTGAAAAATGTGAGTTCATCTGCTGTTTGTTGTTTATCTCTGCATACATTGACAATGCTGTTATGAGTCAAAGTGTGTTCTGAAAACATACTGGCTTATGTGATATTGAGCTGAATTCATTAGAAATTTATAGAAAATACCATTTTTTTGGCATAAATTGTCTGAAAACTTTGAGTGTTGCTTTTTGTTTGCACATATTGATTGAGAAGTTTTGTGGAGACGTTATTTGGTTATATTTATGATTTTCACACACAAGGACCAAAAACAGGTTTGAAGGTGTTTAAATGTAACAAGAAATTAAACTCATTATCAAATTATGAGGCAGCATGGTGGCTCAGTGGTTAGCAATGTCGCCTCAGAGCAAGAAGGTCACTGGTTCGAGTCCCTGCTGAGTCAGTTGGCATTTTTGTGTGGAGTTTGTGTGTTCACATGGGTTTAGCAGGTGGTATAGATAAATACATGTGGTATAGATAAACTGAATAAGCTAAATTGGCCGTGTGAATGCGAGAACGTATGGGTGTTTCCCAGTGCTGGGTTGCTGCTGGAGGGACATCCACTGTGTAAAACATATGCTGGAGAAGTTGGCGGTTCATTCCACTGTGGCGACCCCTGATAAATAAAGAGACTCGGCAGAAGGAAAGTGAATGAGATTTTATAGAATTTT
Source organism: Danio aesculapii (assembly GCF_903798145.1). Lineage (NCBI taxonomy): Eukaryota > Metazoa > Chordata > Actinopteri > Cypriniformes > Danionidae > Danio > Danio aesculapii. Next base: position 32,654,838 of record NC_079447.1, on the reverse strand, counting down.
GGGTAACATTTTACTTAAAGGGGGTGTTCGTAAGACTGTCATGAAATCTTTATAATCATGACATGATCGTGAATCTGAATGAGATTTTACGCAAGCTTCTGACAACTGTCATTAAGTGTCATTCCCTCAGTTATGACATTTTAAATGCAAGCATGACATTTTTTTTGTCACGACAACTTGACATTACCAAGACAACAAAACTTGTCATAAATCTGTAACAAACATAATTATCATGACTCCATTATAATTATGATGTGAATTTTATAACAGCACTATAATTTTTTTTAGCTTATTTCCAGTGGTAGAAGCTGAATCGGTCAATAAATGACATTAACTATTAATGACGGTATTATAAAGTAATTTGACAGAGTATTGACACTTTTAATAAGATATTTTACTCATAAATTTAGTTTGTTCCACTGAAAAAATTATCATAAAAATATTCATGACAGTCATGTTTATGACAGATTTATGACTAATTTTGTTTACCTGTCATAACAAACAGTGACTACGTTTACATGGATATCGCCTTAATCTGAATAAGACTATAATATGATTAAGGTGTTTACATAAGGTGCCTTTTGAATGTTCCTTTCATCATCCCGTTTTACAGTACATGTTATAGCGCATAATTCGAGTAACGTCATTGCATCATCACACTATCCAAATTTCCTCCAGTTTCATGTAATTTCGGGTGTTTAATTTTAAATTTGTCTACTTAAACTGCAGTTTGGCACTTTCACTTACATTTAGGAACATTTCATGTATGCCCCTGTGACAAACCAGATATTGGATGCGAGTATGAACTGCTGGAAGAGTGTAGTTTTAATAGAATTTGATACCACATGCCATATGGGGGAAAAACTGTCCATTTCGTGATGCAAGTGTCTGTGGTCCTTTACTGACTCGGCAGATGCAGAGAATAGTGTCAGACAATCATTTGTGTACAGATTATCTTGCCACATAATGCAGCGAAAATCCTACACGGGAGTAATAGTTTGATTGCGGTGTTTACATGTCTGTACTGCACTTACATAATGCGACTAAAATAGGCACAACTCCACATGTCTTTATTCCATTTCTGTTTAGTTCAGTTATGACTGAACAGTGATCAAAAATCACTGTTTACATGGTAGACTCCTAATCAAAGTACTGTCTTAATCAAATTAAAATCAGATTATTGGTGTCCATGTAAACGTACTCGGTGTCATCTTTGCATTTAACATATCATAACTGACAAAGCGACACTTTATGAAAGTTGTCATGAGCATGCATAAAATCTCATTCACAATTATGACATGATTATAAAGATTTGATGAGTTTTTATTAGTTACCTATTTTATGAAGTCTTAAATAACAAGCAATGTTTTATAGTGTTTTAAATATATACTGTATATTTCATGAATAGAAAATGCTTTATTTTGTAATCTTTCTGAATATTCAGGATTTCTGTGGGTTTTTTTCTCGATCCACAACCTTGATTATTTACAGATTTCTTAAATGATGTAATGAAATGTCTAATTTTGAGCAGTTTTACCTTATCTGATGCTACCGTTAATGGTGTGGGGAGTTTGAGGTGAAACAGGGCAGTAATATTTTCAATATCAACGCTTAAGCTTATAGAAGATCTGGCTGATATTTAGGATGTTTGGAACCAATTAAATCTTGTCTTCATAACCCTTTTAATAAAAGTAACAACCTTGTTTTCGCCTGCAAACTGTTAAGGCTTCCACAGGCTCCATATTCAACAGCTTGCTCTTGGTAAGTGTGTGGGTGCCAGTTTTTTGGCATATTGCAGGCTTTTTTTGTGACCCAATGAGAAGTGTAAAAAGTGGTTCAGATAAAGTTTTCCTCACGGCTAACTGCAGAAAACATTTTATTTGCATAAACCACAGCCATATCACACTGGAGCCCAAGACTGGTGTCTAAGCAGGGCTGGGCCTGGTCAATACCTTATGGGAGACCTTCTGGGAAAACTGAGATCCTGCTGGTTGCTAAATGTGTTAGTGAGACCAGCATGGAGAGCTTACTCTGTGGTCTGTGTGGGTCCTAATGCCCCAGTATAATGACAGAGGCACTATACTGTGAAAAACATTGCCCTATTTTGCAGAAAACATTTCATTTGCTTTAACCAGTCCTATCACCCTGTAGACTGGTTGCCCACTGAAGCCAAGCAGGGTTGAGTCTGGTCAGTACATTTTGGGAGACCTTCTGGGAAAACTGAATTGCTGCTGGTAAATGTGCTAGTGAGGCCAGAATGGGGTGCTTACTCTGTGTGGGTCCTAATGCCCCTGTATAGTGATGGGAACACTACTGTGAAAAGCACAGTCCTTCACTGCAGGAAAAAAAAAATAGTCTGGACTGGTCAGTACCTTATGGTAATGATGGGAGAAACAAACTTTTTCACAGCTTCCAAACCAATTGCTTCACAAAATGATTCACGTTTCAAATAGCATGAAACACCACATGCTGAGACACATGGTGGTCAAAACTGTAAATACATTAAAAGCTCATGCAAAACATGCATTAGAATGAGCTTTTTCAAACTTTTTGCAAACTTTGAATTTAAAATATAACCTATAAATGTGGATAACCTACTGTACAGGTGTCTGCAAAATATGCATTCTTTCAGCAATTATCAAGGCTTATACAGTATTTTAAATGGTGGACTCTTCCAAACAGGAGACTAATATTCCTTTTCATTTTACATACCTCACTAAAACTGATTAAGATGGAACTATAAAACCTGTTCAGTGATTCACAACCAGGGGCTGATCTGAGTAATCCCACCCGATTCATGGAGTAGGCGCATAACATTAAGGGGGTGTAACTTGTAGTAGAGGCGTACCTTGAAGTTATCGAGACCCACAGGTCAAAACTATGTTGTCTGCAAGATGTGCTGTATCCATCACAGTTATTAACGTCTACACCCACCCCAACCATCATAATTATTAACATCAACACCTACCACAACCCTAAACACAACCATCATAATTATTAACGTCTACACCCACCACAACCCTAAACCCAATCATCATAGTTATTAAAGGGGTGGTCCACAATGGTTTTCTTAAAGTTTGATTGCATTTATGGGGTGCAAAACATTGGGTGTTTAGTCATTCATTTGTAAAAAATCATGTTATTTGTTGACATATCTAACCTTCATTTTATACAGCTACTGAGCTAACATGGAAATGACCGTCATATTTCCTGGTTCCTCCTATAAGGCCTGCCCTCAAAGGGCTCTGATTAGTCAGCAAACCTAATGTGTTGTGACTGACGGATCAGCTTCACATCGCCAGGAAACGTCATGCCTCTTCTTGCATGCTGTCTGCTAAAACGGCTTGCCATAGACTGTAAATAATGTCAGTGAGGCAGTATCAGTTTGAGCAAGAGTCAGACACAGAAAATGAAAAGGACACCGCTGAACCTATGCAAACGCGACTCCTGCGAGATGTTTCTGAATGTTTTGTTTTTTTGTTCATTGGTAAGAGGAGGAATGTGGTCAAGCCATCAGCATTTCATTTCAATATCCCATACTAGTGTATATAGGAAATGGTACATTATAAGTTGGCTGTAAAGTCTCCGTTTCCAATAGATAGTAGGTAAAACGGTCTACTTTGGTTTTTCATTCACTTTCTGAGGTTTAACCATGTCATAAAAATGCAATCGTAATGACATTGTACCGTAGTAAGGCTAGGACAAATTAAAACACACTTCAGGTATTTATAAAGAGTATGTTTATGCTGAATAAATAAATGATAATATACTGAAAGCACAGACAAACCTATTTTGAAAACAACGCACTTTTGTGCAAAATGCATTGCGGAAAAAGAAACAAATGATATGATGTGGTATTTTCTTTATTCTGAGTAAAACGGTTGACGAAATTACTTTAATAGTAATATGCATGCTCAACAATGCATTGCTGCAGTCTTAACTGTTTTTCTGAAGTGCTGCAGGCTTGAGTAGTGAAACAGGTAGGGGAGAGGGGGCGGCGACTTGGGATGTCTGTACATAATATAGTCCATTATTTCAAATGTAAAACTCACGGAATGCTGACGCATACAGATACATTGCAGTCGCTGGTGACGATTGGGGATGTTTACAGGGGTAAAACAGATACATATGTTTGACAAACTGCGTTTCTCGTTGTATATATTCTTGTTTACGTCCTTCCAACAACATAGCCTACAATGAACGCTTGAAACTATGCATGTGAGATATCAATTTTAACAAAAAGAAGAACTTACAGGATGTGGCTCACAATCCACAGCTGCTACCGTAGGCTGAATCCAGCACTTAACTGTGACCAATTGTGGAAGCTGTCCTTTGTAAAATGCTTTGCACAGAGAGCTATATCGTTTTTATAATATTCTGGAACATAATTAAAAATTTATTTTAACCCCTTCTCTTTTTGTGTTACATCCCTTGGAAGGCCAAATAGTGAAACAGAACAAGATCTAAGGAAATAGCAGCGTTTGGACTGCATTTTCCTTTCTCTACTAACGCGTCTGTGGCCACGCCCCTTTGCTGTGCGGGGTATGTGCACAGTGAATGCGCGTAACCTGGAACATTTGTGATCTCATTAGCCTGATGTATTTTTTTTATAGTCCCCAAATTCATTCGCTGAAGGCTTTGCTAAGCTAACTCTGTAAAAGCCAATGTCGCACTGAAGTTTGAGCATCTTAGATTCAGAGATGTTGTTTATGTCCACACAGCAACATTACACATCAACTAAAGTTTAAAATATGATATCGTAGTGGACCACACCAGAGGCTTTCATACTTGACACGCTCGCCATTTTACTGTTATTTGCCACCACAGGGAGTGACGCAGGGTAGGCTAACTCTCATGACAAAACGGACAAAGTCAGCGAGTGGAACTGCTAAATGAATGAATATAATAATATGTCAAATGAATTGGTCGTGGATGAATTTGGAGAAAACATTTGATGAAAATGTTCTCTGGAAAGTATTTCTGCCATCTTGCCGACATCTCATTGTGACATCTCGCATGGTTCTGTGGGATCTCGATAACAGCAAGTTATGCCTCTACTACAAATTATGGCTCCTTCATGTTACGCCCCTGTCTTGCAGTCCGCAGACAGATATACTTGGATTCATGTGGATTTTACACAGATTATTGTTATTACACAGATTGACCACCAGAGGAGAACCAGTAGCCTCTTTTCCACCATCATGCTCAACGGTACTAGAACAGTTCCAGTTGTATTTCCATGTGAGCCTGATATGGCACGGCAAAATTACAAACTGTTAGCCTACATTATAATAGCCAACTGTGCTGAACAGGCAGGGCACATGTGTGCATGAAGTCACCACTCTGTTGCCTGGCTGCCAGTTTCTCCACAGCTGGCTAAGCGAAAGCACACTGTTTGTTAATTTTTTGTAATTTAACGGAATATCAAAAAAGGCAAATATCTATCCATCCATCCATCCATCCATCCATCCATCCATCCATCCATCCATCCATCTATCCATCTATCTATCTATCTATCTATCTATCTATCTATCTATCTATCTATCTATCTATCTATCTATCTATCTATCTATCTATCTATCTATCTATCTATCTATCTATCTATCTAAAATAAATGGATAAAGGTTTTAGAGCTTCATGAAACTGTGCTGTGAAAGAAGCCTTCACTACCTTATGGGAGACTGGGAACTAGTTGTATGTGTTAGTGAGCCCAGCATTGGATGTGTGTGTGTCCTAATGCCCTGGTACAGTGACTGGGCATCTCATCCTTTGGATGACAAATTAAACCAAGGTCCAGACTCCATGGTCATTAAGAACCCCATGGCACTTCTCATAATGAGTAAGGTTGTAACCTTCAAATTCCCTCCACTGTCCCTTATTGGTCACAGCCTCTTTATAATCACTATCCATTAAATTGTCTCTGTTACTCTCTCTGTCCTCCACTTCCGCTAAGTTGATTTAAGTGTAAATCTGTATATAAAAATGCCTTATTCATTAAATAATGTTCATTAAATTTGGCTGAAAATGACAAGTTTCTATACCCCTAACCTAGCCTCTCTTTACCAATGGTTCCTGTGCCTTCCACAGTTGATGAAGATGGGATGGACTGCATGGACAACGAGCGACGGCCACACTTCCCCCAGTTCTCCTACTCGGCCAGCGGGAGAGAGTGAGCGCCACACAGCCGACACTGCCTCATCTTCATCAAGGTTACCACTGGAACAAATGAGCTCTTCAGCTTCTAACAGCCGCAGCCCTATTGAACAGCCATGGTCCATCTTGGTTCTTTCATTTCTTTAGCTAGACCAAGGGAAACTTTTGATTTAGGATGATGGGAATTTGCACGTTGGGTCGGACCAAGGTCCATTCGGCTCAAACGTCCTCACAGCTCCAGCCCAAAGGTTGGGTCATGATGGAAGAACTTGTGCTGTTTGTTAGAAGTTTTGTCTTCATTGTGTTTCTCTCTTTGTTTTGAGATGTTGCTTCACATTCCTTACTAATCGAGAACTAGTTTGATCAGTTCAGTTCGTGTAACTGCATGGCTAGAGATTCACATGGGTTTTACAATTCTATCTCTTGGGTACACGTAATATAATTACACAAAATCAATACAGTATCAGCTGCTTTCGTTGTTACTCTTTATAGGGTTCACTAAGTCAAAACTGCCATAAACGGTTTACTCAGGCTTCACAGAGGATCTGTGTTCAACAGGACAAGCTTTACTCCTCATCATTCCACAATTCAGTATTCCTCCGTATAAAGCCCTGTGAACCTGAGCTATGCAGCGCAATACTATCACTAAATTACAAAAGGTCACTTAGTTTGACTGTGTAGTGTGTATTCAGCAAAGACTTTATTTCTTACATATCATTCCCATAAGAAAAACGGCACGTTTGAATGATGTGGAATTTTTATGCCGCGAAACTGGGCTGTAATTAGACTAAATTCCCTTGTTTTAGGATCAGAAAGCCTTTCCACTCAGCCCTCGATGGTGCAGTCGCAGCGTAATGAAAAAAGCCAGCATTAATGGAAAAAAGTGGCACTATTTTGTTTTATAAAAAAGAAGGACGATTAAAAAAGGAATATATATTTAAGTAAATATAATTTATTTTTCTCTTTTTGTTTGTTTGTCCTTGCATTATTGGCAGCGCTTTCTAAGTCTCATTTTTTAAAAATGAACAAATGCACCTAAAAGGCTTACGAATGTAGATGGGTCAACGTAAAGGCCTTCATTTGTTTTTATTTTCCCCCTCCAACAAGTGTAGTGTTGTCTTTTTTTATTCCCTCCTAGAGGAGTTTTACGATCCTCCTCAACATTGTGAGCAGTCTGAGTGATGTTAAAATGTGTCGCTTGTCTTTCCACCAATGAAAGGGCTGTAAAAGACCATTGTGATTTGTTCAGCTGTGCTCTTGTAGGGTGTTCATTTATGTGCGCAAGTGTGTAAAAGAGCAGGACACTCCACGTTGTGCTTTGCTTTAACTTTTAATGAGCATTAAAACAACGCAGCACATTCCAATTGTTGCTTTAAGGCAAGACTGTGAACATTAAGAAGTTGTTTTATCTCGATGGACATATGAAGAAGGTTTTTTTTTAAACACTTTTGGTTTTAAATTGTTTTGTGAGGGTGTGTTCACACTCAGGTTTCTTTCTTCTACTATTATTTAGTTCTGGTTTGTTTGGCATATGGCTGCATATCACCACTGGTGGGAGGCGTGCATTGCCTTAGTGTCCCATCAGTGATGATATACAGCCATATCGCACTGCTACTCATGTGATATTTCGTTTATACAACAGTTGGACGACATAATTGTGTATATAAAAAAGAAAAGTCTTAAAATCCTTTTACATGAGGAACTACTCTCTTCCGCCATTTGTTTACATCTACAGCTGACATCAGAACAACAGAAACCGTTGCTACTTCACCAACATCACTTTAGAGCTAGTATTTATAAGGTTATCTAGTAGGGGTGTCAAAATGAATTATTTCTTCTGTGCACCGCGATGCAGACGCGGACAATTCAGTTCAGTAATAATCATAACCGGTTATTATGTACTGACGTCATTTATCTTATATGAGCTATGTCGCCGTAGCTTACTATGGCGAGGGAGGCGAGCATGAATATTTACAACACTCTAACTACTTAAAAACGCAGAAACTGTGCACAATTTCATTGCGTGTGTGTTTGCTGGATCAGTCTTTCACTGACACTTACAGCAGAAGCCCCTATTTCACTGCGATTGAGAGAATGAAAGTAAACTCCATTTCTCTCTCTCTCACTGTGGCCTATTTGACCGGCTGCATGACTTTTCCTCTTCTCTCGGCTGTTACATCGATACTTCTGGATACAGACACGAGCGTGAGAGTTTTCTCCACCGCGTCTATCATGAATCAGCTGTGATCGCCACTGCAGTGTTGCCAGATGTAGCTGACTGATTCCAGCCCAAAAACTATCCAAAGCCCACCGAAATGCCTATCCAAAACTGCCCAATCTGGCAACACTGCGCTGCTGTCGTTTATCAGTGTCACTCACCGGTGAACAGCGCCTGAGAAGTAAAACATAAAAGTGTGTATGGAAATCATCAATGCACCGTGATGAACCGAGATATCGAACTGAACCGAATCGATGACATGATAATCGTAACCGAACCGTGAGACCAGTGTAGGTTCACACCTCTATTATCTAGTGTAATGTAAAAAGTGATGACAAAACAGGTGATTATGCTGACATTTTAACATTATGAGGCTGAACGGCATTAATTACCATCAGTCTAGAGACATTTCCCAGTTGCAATCGGGAGATCACAATAATTAACCCCGAAAAAGCCAAAGCAGCACCAACACTAGCAGATTACAATGGTATAAATACAGCACTACAACATAAAAAACAAGAGCGATCGACTTAGAAAGTCACTTACCAGTTTTATAATGATTTAATCAGCTGTAGTTTGAAATTACGATGAGTTTTTCTCCTATAAGGGTCTCTGTCACCCTCTTATGGCGGAACGTCAACCATCTTTGCTTTGCTCAGTATGACAGGCTGATGAATGCTGACGCACTGTCTCTTTGAAATTATAAATATTTGAAATATTTATCCTATCCCACTATCTTTATGAATAAACTCTATAGTTGGAATCTAAACAGCTACATTCTCACCTCAAAAGTACATTATATTGTCCAACAGCTGCAATATTTGTCAAACTGCAGTGAGTGCATTGATCTGCTGTCCCTCTATGTGGGCGGAGTAATACAGAAGGGTGAGGAGGCTGTACGAGTGCTGCTATTGCAGAATATTGCACCGCTATCAGACTGTAAAATATATGGACGTAGTATGCGTGACATCACCCATAGGTTTCTGAAACCATCGCCATTTTGTTCACGCGTCATCGCACCAACCGGGGGATACCAAACAAGGGCAAAGAGGCGGAGCTACAGACGCGTGCTAGCACTTTGCATAGATGGGCTTTTCTTCATGGGAAACGCTTAATACTTATTTACCTGCGACTCGTTTGTGTTCAGACCACATAAGCTTGGTTGTATATTATATCAATAAAGTGATTAGTTTTTTAAAACACTGTTGTAATACATTGAGCTACTAAGCATTGTTTTTCTACAGGAGGAAAACGCAAACTACTTTCAAACACTTCAAATATAGTCTGTGTTAGTAAACACAAAGATATTGATCAAATCCAGGCATAAAACTGTATGACAACGCTTCAGATGACTGTTCTACAGGCTACAGCTAATCAATCTGTCACATTCTGGAGTGCATTCAAGTTCTAAAGAAAAATATAAATGATCTTAAATAAAACAAATACATTTATAGAGATGCTATATAAGTATATAATTTCACTGACTTGGGAAATGGAGTTCACATGAGTGGTTTGTGAGCACAATTAAGTTCACACAGCATGCCATATCATCTGATAATTGTAGGAAATGATTCCAAAAAGCAACTGACTGTGTAAAGCCACACAAAAAAACAAAAATACGCTCTATATGCCGAGTTCAGCAGCTAATCAACCGGAATCAGCTGATGTGAGGTGACGGCGAGACCTAGCTGTCACTCAACCTTAATTATGCAGACTTAATATAAACGAAACGGATGAATTATAAAATATTTACCCCCTCACAGTTGTCATGAAAGGTAATATTAGCTATAACTAAAATGGTTCTTTGTACCAGGCTGTAAACACCAATTTTTCTGCTGTAAAGTTGGCCTTTTAACAGTGACCTCAATAGAAATGTGCTATATTATGGTGCCAAGACTAGCGGAATTTCGATGAATTGCAGTTTCAGTTACTTCAGTTATTCGCTTCACGAGGGAGAGCAGGAGTTTGCCTCTTGCTATCAGCTAATCAGATTCAAGAACCAGACAGAACTATATATATATATATATATATATATATATATATATATATATATATATATATACACACATATATATATATATACACACACATATATATATATACACACACATATATATATATATATATATATATATATATATATATACACACATATATATGTATATATATATACACACATATATATGTATGTATATATATATGTATATATGTATATATATATATATATATATATATATATATATATATATATATATATATATATATATATATATATATATATATATATATATAGATATATATATATAGATAGATATATATAGATAGATATATATAGATATATATATATATAAATATGTGGAGTCAAAACAGCAGCTGGAATTCCTCCTTTACACACACACAGATCTGCTGCAAAAAGACGCCTGTATTAAACTGTAATAAGCAACAGTAGCTATGTTTAAACAATCTATTTTTATGTGGATTTTGCAATATTGCAAAAACAAAACAAAACAAAAAAAGCTTAATGGAAACACTACATAAGTTTTGAAAATGAAAAAAAAATGTATTAGTCTATCAGTTGTTAGTCTTACTCCTACAAAAGCCATTGAACATTCATTACATATTGTAAGAAAAAAAGGGCCACAGTGAGAGATTTTCTTTTTGATATTTGCTGCCAGATTTTCTGGTTGACTATTTTGTTCTCGTTGTCTATAGATGGAAACAGTGCTTCATTTGCAAAATGTTACATGCGATAGTCAGGTTTCGTGCAGAATTTGTATCTTTGGATAGCAATTGCTTCTGTGACAGGAAAAACAGATGCACTTGAGCATTCTGCATGGCTTGTCCTGCTTTTGGTTCCTTTAGATGTCCGTTCTGCATTCATTCTACTCAAAGTTGGTTTGGAGGTAGACCAAGATTCATCATTTTGGCCCATCAATGTTTGTTTTAATCGAAGTGTGAACACACCCAATATCAACTCTCACATTCCTTTCCTAAATACTGTAGTCTACCAACTAAATCCATTCATTAATGATCCGCATACACTGATAAAAACTGAAATACTAGGATGTCTGCGTGAGTTATGAGCGAAACTGGTTTCTGGTAGGATGCAGTCTAATGGACAGTGCTCTTTAAACAGGACATATCTGGATTATAGAGTAATAATTTGATATATGCAGTACAATATATTTCCTGATAGTGTTTGGCAATAAAATCTGCTGCTTGTTTTCTGAGTGTAAAGATGGCTGTTGTGCATGTTGCTGTTGAGTTTCATTTGGGCAGGAATGGCAAAATTATGTTTGGGTTTGCCTTGGCACTTTTGGAGGAACTTGAGAATTTTTGACTATTCCTGCGGTAAGAAAGGGAAAGACTGTTAAAGGTGGATGCTGTTAAAGGTGTGTATATGACATGTGAAGTAGGCAAATGTTAAAGTGGAAGTGTTAAGGATGTGGATTTGATGAGGACTGGTTGATGATGATGCAAGTTTATGTGCTCAACAAGAGCTTGCCGCCAAAACGGCTGCATTGATTTTGAGCGTTGTGAATCGTCCAGTGGTATAATGTAGCAAGGTACTGTCGCGCTATCGTCAGATTTTTTTTTACATTTATTTATTTACTGTTTGGTCAAGCTTGTGAATGTTCTTGCTTTTCCAACTGTGACGTCCAACCCAGTAACATTTTCAGCAGGAAGATTTGCTGTTCGTGTCATTCTCCGTCTTCCAGCTCATTTTCCTTTCGATCATTCCTTGCCCTTTTCCCCTTTCCTGTTTTTTTATACGTCTATTTATTTATTTAATCTTTTTTTTTGAGAAAGAACAGTTAATGGAACTACCTGATTGAATTGAATTGAATGGGTTCATACTGTACTGCTGACTGTTTAGCTTTTTTTTGTGGTGTTTTTTTAATGACTTTTTTTATTTATCGTTGAATAACTTGAACTTTTGGTGTCTTGTTTTACGTATTTTGGTTCAGTAACATATTTACTTTAAATCAATATAGAATAGGAAGATGTTTTTCGTTTTTTTTTTTTTTCACTGATTTGTGATTGTACGGACTGGTTAGGATTATTCAGTCATACTGTGATGCTGTTCATCACTTCATTAACTTTACTAGTGGTGTTAAACCAATGAATGTGACTAATCACATACAAAATAAAAGTTGCATTTACAAAATAAATATACACAGTGCATGTATTATTATTATGTATATACCGTGCTCAGCATATATAAGTACACCCCTCACAAATCTATCTTTTAAATTCATATTTTAATAGGAAGCTCTACAATATTATATTTGTGCATTTACATTAGATTAGTCAGTACTGAAGCCAAATCTGGAGCTTATCTAACAAAATAACTTATGATAACGGTCCAAAAACTAGTAAACCAAAATTTATATCTTATAGAAAAATAATAAATACAAATTTAAAGAGGAAAAATCAAGAGAAGCAAAAAAAAAAAAAGGAAAAATTTAGTAGGTTGTATTTTTTTAATTGTATTTAATTGTACTAGGCGACACAGTGGCGCAGTAGGTAGTGCTGTCGCCTCTCAGCAAGAAGGTCGCTGGTTCGTGCCTCGGCTGGGTCAGTTGGCGTTTCTGTGTGGAGTTTGCATGTTCTCCCTGCGTTCGCGTGGGTTTCCTCTGGGTGCTCCGTTTCCCGCACAGTCCAAAGACATGCGCTACAGGTGAATGAATGGGTAAATTGTCCCTCTAAAAATTGTCCCTGTAAAATTGCACTATGGATAAATTGTCCATAGTGTATGAGTTTGAATGAGAGTGTATGGATGTTTCCCAGAGATGTGTTGCGGCTGGAAGGGCATCCGCTGTGTAAAAACATGCTGTATAAGTTGGCGGTTTATTCCGCTGTGGCGACCCCGGATTAATAAAGGAACTAAGCCGAAAAGAAAATGAATGATTGAATTTAATTGTACTAAATTAAATGTAATTGACTAAAATATAATTGTAATAAATATATCTGTTTAATAAATCTGTTTTGTTCAAATGCACCAAAATACATTGCCTATATTCACTGAGAAATGGAAACAAATGTTTATTTTCAAAATGGGGTGTACTCAATTATGCTGAGCACTGTGTAAATACACACATCCTTGAATAGAAAACATTCATTTATATTACAAGGTGTCCGCTGGCTCTTAAAAAGTCTAAAAATGTTATAATTAAAAAAAAATGTAGGCCTTAAAAAGTCTTAAATTGACTGAAATATTGTGTTTTCCGATCTTAAATCGTTTCAAACAGCTCTTTATTGTGAAAAAAAAAAAGCTGAAGCTACTCAATCAGGCCAACATCCATCCAATCACCAACAATCCATCTCAATAAAACCTTATTTTTATATTTAAGTTTTTAATTGCTAAGAAATACAAATTACAGCAGCCGTTAGACATTTTTACAGCAAAAACCTCTAAAATTAATTCTCTAATCGGGGAAAGACAATTACATGATTCCTCATGATAACACTGGCCCATTCGAAAAATCCTTAATGTTTAACACTGTTTAAGTCAAACGTTTAATCTTAAATAACAGGTTTGCTATTTACAGGGTTTCTGCAGGTTTCACCAAGTTAAGTTTAAGACTTTTTAATACCTTTATGAATCAAATTTTAGACTCATACAGGGCTAAACGCTAAGGAGGTTTTCGAATGGCCCAGATGGAAAATATTTTTATTTGCTCTATCAAAAAAACAACAATTATAAATTTAATACAATAATAATTTAATAATTTTTTTATATATATATTTCTTAGCAAAATACTTAAAATATTGTGTCAAAACAAGCAAGCCATAGTTGTAAAATTAAACTATTTTCAACAAACTTTCTTCCTTTTAAAAAAAATGACTAATGTTTTAACAACTATAATAAATTAAATGTATGCATAACAGTCTGTTCAGGTCAGTGTCTTCAGCAGTAAAGACACAGGGAACTTTTAAACATTATTTCAAGATAAATCATTAAACCATTAAGGTAAATAGAGTAAAAAATTAAATTGTTTAATAAAAAGTTTTATTGAGATGGATTGTTACTGATTGTATGGGTGTTGGCCAGATTGGGTAGTTATACACAAATAAAGGAAAATTAAGACCTGTTTAAAAATATTTAAGACCTACAACACAATATTTCAGTAAATTTAAGACTTCTTAAGGCCTAAAATTCTGTTTTTAAGATTTAAGGACTTTAGGTATCACCCTGCAGATACCCTGTATTTAAATTTGACTTGATGGAACCCTTATTTTGAACGTAATTAGTCACAGTTAATGGTTAAACAGCACTAAACTTTAATATGCACTTGTGAGGAAGCAAAGGGTCTCCTCTGGATGTTCATTGAGGCAGTAGTTTGCATGTGAAGGAAAACTAGCAGAAGGGCCTAAATCAATCATACACTTTTGTATCTCCATATTTTAACACTTGGCTTTGTATCTGCCTGTAGTAGCACTTTCATACCTATTGCTCTTTTTATATAGCTCCGCATAAGAAAAAAACTAAACAAAAGGTCCCTGCTTTGGAGAAAAAAAAAAGGAAAAAACAAACTTGAAAGCACAGATTGGCCCCTCATGGACTTCATGCTACTTTACTTTTGAGTGATTGTGCCGTGTAATACTGTATGTACCGGTGTGTGAATGCAGAGACACAGACACTGATGATCTACTGTTGTAGAAAAGCTGAGCTGTCGTTGTTTCAGAGGATGATAAAGACACACAGAAGCCCGAGCCGAAGTCAATACTCCCTGAATACTTAACTAGTGTGAGGAAGGGGCTCATAGAAACATGGGCGGCGTGGGCTTCATCCCTCCTAAGCGCACTTCAAAGTGCACACACTGCTGCTACTGTTTGTACTGTCTACAACAGACTTTCTCTATATCGCGCTCCTGGTAGTGTATTATGAATGAGCATGAATTGTAAAGTATTTATTTAAAAACAAACGAATATAAAAAAAGACAAATCTTTAAAAAAAGAGAAAAGAAACTACTTAAAAAAAACAAAAACATTTTACGTCCATGTAGCTTTAGAGTTTGTGACATTTCTTGACCTTGCTAGCTCTGTCAATAGATCCACGTTAAGAACTAGTCGTGTGGTTAAGAGTTTTTCAAGAGGGAATTAACAGAAAATATATAAAAATAAATAAAGAACTGTATTATCATCCATCATATTACACATGGAAGAAAAAAAAAAGACAGTTTATTTCCTTGAATACAGTATAGATCCCACACGGAAAGCTTATCTGCAAGAAACTGTTTTTGTACACTGTACATCCTAGTATTTTTACACGTAAATGTATATGATAGGGATGCACATTATTTTCCTTCTTACAGACGGCTTAAATAAAGCACTATGTCAATCTGCTCTGGCTTCAGTCCCGTCTGTTTGACTTGTTTGAACCTGATAAAACATTCACAATTCAGAGCACACCTCAGAAGCGGCTGCTAATTTATGAAAGCAACATTCACACCTTAGCAGTCATTTATAGATGTTTAACCCTATGGTGCTGTTCAGCCATTTTAACAACATTATTATCATTAATAATTACATTGAAATGGTGTGGAAAGAAAGACACTTATGTGAAAATCAGGGCCATAATTCAGAAAAAATACAGCGGGAGAGTAAAATGGTCTCAATTGTGTGGTTTATGGTCAAATATGTCCTCCCTGGGGAAAAACGATTTCATTTTCATGCGTGACTTAACAGCTTAACATTTGAAAGATGCCTTAATTGATTTGGAAGATACACATTTCATATAAAATTTGAGGTGGAGGATACTTGTTTTTTATTTTATTAACATAAAAAAATATATAAGAAATGTCCATAATCCTTTTTCATTTCACTTTTTCTGTCAAATGTGTACTCTAAACTGTTCAAGATTTACTACGGTTTACGGTGGACGATTTACTTTGGTGCCATAAAATGCATCAGTACTTTTTAGTACTAAATGTTAAGTACTAAATAATACCATTTAAGGGCACCTATTTTACAAGATGTAAGGTAAGCCTTTGGTGTCTCCAGAATGTGTCTGTAAAGTTTCAGCTCAAAATACCCTTCAGATTATTTATTCCCCGCCCACCATTTCCACGTGCGTGTCTGCTTCTCATCGTCATGTGTTATGTCAGATAAACAGCAGTCAGTGACAGAAACAGACTCAGATGAAGCTGAAATACCATATTACCATACCATAATAGTCAAAAATACCAACTAAGTTTATTTCATGTATTTGTGGTGGGGTTAAGTCAAGCTTTTCTGAAATGACGAGTCACACGCAAATGCCGTTTGGAGTACAAGCACACACACACAAACATATACAGTTGAAGTCAGAATTATTAGCCCCCTAATTAACCTAGTTAAGCCTTTAAATGTCACTTTAAGCTGTATAGAAGTGTCTTGAAAAATATCTAGTAAAATAATATTTACTGTCATCATGACAAAGATAAAATAAATCAGTTATTAGAAATGAGTTATTAAAACTATTATGTTTAGAAATGGGTTGAAAAAAAATCTCTTTGTTAAACAGAAATTGGGGAAAAAATAAACAGGGGGGCTAATAATTCAGGGGGGCTAATAATTCTCACTTCAACTGTATATGCGCATTTACTGACACCATGTGCTCGTGATTATAGCGGTTAAGAATTACATTTTGATTTTACTGTCTTTATTACAAACATGCTTTGTTTTAGGAATGTTTTAAACAAAACGTGAGTTGTAACCTTTGTTTTAATCCCAGTTTATTTGCAAAAACAGTACTGTGGACATGTTTATACATGTTATTATAGAAACATGGCGCCTGACAACCAATTCGGTGGGTGGGGAAAACCGCACCTCTACGTTACATTGTGGTGGGCCCCAAAATCACTGGGATTTGGGTCCTATTTTAACGTCAGGAAATTAAAAAAAAAGAGACTTTTGTTTATATCACTCCAATATGATCGTGTACACATACATACACACAGTTCTGTCCAAACAGCTGACAAAAGTAGATTTTCATCATAGGTGCCCTTTAAAATTACAAAATATATTATTTCATTATTAAAATAATGAAATAATAACATACATTTTATTCATTAAAATAATAATAGTATACTTATTAATCATATTCACCAAAAGGTTAATACATTTTATAGAAAGTACTAACTAATTTATATAACCGCGCCATTAAAATAGTCCCTGTTATACAATAACACATTCAATAAAAGTCCCGGCTTTAAAAAAAAAGTGTGGCTTTGCTCTATAATACATAATAAACAAAATACACTATATATATATTATACTATACTATATAAATTATATTGTGAGTGTGTGTACATATGTCCACACTTGAGCACATCTACAACTTTAATGACCTTGTACCTTTAATAAAATATAAATAAATACATGAAGATACATACCTATTAATATTAGGATGCATAACAATATTAAAATCACACTTGTAATTGTGGGCTAAAAAGACCTGTGGCATTAGTCATACAGGTATGACTCCACATACCTTCGTGTACTTTTAAATATATTCAAATAAGTGCACTGTGGCTCAAGCTGAAGTATATTTTCATAATGTGTATTGCGTCTCACTTTGGCAGAAGTAAACGTATAGGCACAGAACTGATCACCTCACACAGCCAGCCTGTCCATTCTCTTCCCAGCATGCACCTGTGGAGAAAGAGAAGCACAGAAGACAACGACTTGGTAAGAAACTCATGCTAACAACAACTCTATTGGCAGTTTATCCTGTATTTTAAAAACCTTTGTTTGGCATATTTGGTGTTAACGTGGAAATTATTTGGCGCTTGGTAGCAGAAAACCCATGAGATGTTCAAAAAAGAGCTAAATAATTTGATAAATAAACCAAATAGAAGTTGGACTGGAAAACAAACAAAACAGCTTAAGCTCAATGTCAAAAAGCTGTGCACTCCTAGTCAACCACACCAGCCACGTCACTGTGCTATTTATTGACATATTGATCTGCAGAACGCACAAACTCTCAAAAAAAAAAAAAAAAAATAGACTAAATTATTTTTAAAAATTATTAATCAAAATATAGAAATAGCTCATCAAAGAACTACAGCAAGAACAGTAATAAAGCAGAATGAAATAGGGCTGCGGAGATAAACCATATTATATCGAATCGCAATAAAATTTATGTCAATAACGTTGTTAAGCTCTAGACTTTTTTACTCTATAATAATCTAAGAGCCAATCACACAGCAGAAATGTGCAACAATGGGAATTTAGAAGTGTGTTCATATTAAAGATGTGCTGAATTTTCAGCCAACGAAAATATGTTAAGCCATTTAAAACTCTCTAATTTTCATGGTTTCAGTCATTGGGCTACTCTTTTAAATCTAGAAGCATTAACAACTTAATTTGAAATTTATATCGTTATCGTTCAATATGGAAAATAAATACCATTTTTGCCATATTGCCTAGCCCTACAATGCAATATAGTTCACCCCAAAAATGAAGAAGACACACCATTTGACAATTTCCTCACTCTCAAGCTGCGATTTTTAACACAAACATAGATGCTGAAAGCAGTAGTCATTGAGTCCTCCATATTAGACTGTCTTTCATTTTGTCAATGTGAATGTCAATTTTATTTCTATAGCACTATTTAACACAACCAGAGGTTAACCAATGTGCTGCACAGTACAAATCAAAACAGATAAAAACAAATGTATATATAAAATTATAAAATTATTGCTAAAACAGACACTTTTCACTGATAAAATGCCAAATCAAAGAGATAAGTTTTTAACCTAGATTTAAAAACAGACAGGGATGAAACAGATCTGATACAGAGGGGCAGAGCATTCCACAACCTAGGACCAGCTACTGCAAAAGCACGGTCACCTCTGCATTTCAGCCTCGACTTAGGTATGAATAACAGTCTCTGGTTAGATGACCGAAGAAACCGACCAGGCTGATGCTCAATTAAAATGTCTGACAGATAAGAAGGTGCCAGGCCATTTAGAGATTTAAAAACCAAGAGCAGCATTTTAAAAGTGACTCGATAGTGCACAGGCAGCCAGTGCAGAGAGCGTAAAACTGGTGTAATGTGCTCATGTTTCTTGGTCCCTGTTAAAAGCCTTGCAGCAGCATTTTGAACTACTTGTAACCGGGATAAGGTTTTCTGACTAATCCCAAAGTATAATGAGTTACAATAGTCCAATCTAGTGGTAATAAATGCATGGATTATTTTTTCAAAAAATTTTTCTAGATAAAATAGATTTAACTGTTTTTAAGAGTCGAAGCTGAAAGAAGCAGGATTTGACCACTGCATTTATCTGTTTGTCAAAGCTTAAGCCATCATCTAGAATAACACCAAGATTTTTTACCCAGGGCTTCATAGAAAAACAAAAATTTTCTAGATTAACTATCGGTGCTCTGGAAGAGTTTGACGGGTCAAACAAAATCATTTCACTCTTACTTTCATTAAAATCTAGAAAGTTCTAGGACAACCAGTCTTTCACATCCGACAAGCAGGGCATAAGGGTCTCTAGCCCATTTGAACGTCGTTTCAAATTTTTTCTGCTATAAAAGTGAATGAACGTGACCACACACAATGCTGCAGTACTGCGCGGTACAGCACAAAAAAGTCTAACACAAGAAAGACATGACCAGCAGGGGGCAGTTATGTAACATAGTGAACAAACTGAACTGATAGCAGTGCACACGTGAAAAAGCTACGGAAATCAAATAGGCTAATCATGATTGTCTTTTTTTTTTTAATCATGATTGAGTTCATGATGATTTGCTGCTAGGGGTTTGAATGTTATTTCATTAGAAGCATAAAATAAATACCTCAATAAAAATAAGATAAAAAGAATTTCACCGCGAGCAAATTAAATTCTGCAACTTTATTTTTCATCATTTCAGTTCAGTTTTTTGCTTATTCAGAAGAAAAAGTGGTTTGAGATTATTACCTCTAGAACTGTCTTGAGTGTCTGCGCTCCCAAAGAGTGGTCTCACACATACAAAAGCCACTGCTCGTTCATTGCATTTTGTCTTCTGAGGCGCAAGTCATTTCTTATATAAGGAAAAACGTCCACATCATCTACTGCAGCATATTCACAGTAAGTGACAATATTGCTCTTCTGACTGGTTTCCAACATTCTTCAGAATATCTTCTTTTGTGTTCAACAGAATATAAAAACTCAAAAGAGCGCGTAAACGATGACAGAATAGTCATTTCTTGTGAACTAGCCTAGCATGACTGCTAGTGAGGAAGCGGTCAGCGAGGCAGCATGTGGGTGTTCTCACACAAATGCTCAGAGGGAGAAGCTGAATTACTGACTCGCTCTAATAACAAAACAACAGCATGGTAGTATTAACAGAGCCGAAAGCGGCGGCGCTTTGCGGAGCATCGCTCCATTTGCAATAATCTCCAACGAATGTCAGCATTGGGCGATTGACGTGCCTCTAGCAGCAATCTGGATGAGCATCTGTGGGCGCCTCGTCTAGCGTGATGTGCAGCCTTGACTACCAGCTGCTGCGCTGCTTGTGCTCCACTCACTCACACACATCCAGGTCACACTCGCTGTAAAACTCACATCCAGTACAGTTCAGTACGCAAAGAGCACTTTATCACCATTTATAGTCATTAGCGTCTTTAAAAACTATTGAATGGAAGTCATTACTACAATGCATGCAGATATTTTAGTTTCTTCATACTCTTATTAATCACTGATGTTTTAAATTATACAGTCATCAGCCAGAGGCATAAAAAAAGGACTTTATCAGAATGAAAGTCACAGTGAAACTTTACATGAAGGGGTGTTTATAAGACTGTCATGACAACTTTATAATCATGACGTGAGATTTTATGCATGCTTTTGACAACTCCTAAAGTCTCATTAGTTCAGTTACTGTATGTCATTTCAAATGCTAATTTGAGCTTGTTTGAGAGGACTTTGTTATGAAGTAATTAAATTAAAATACCCTTTAAGCAGTCCCAAGTCTACACAGTTTGCTACGGCAATGTTGTCGTCATCAACTTTATAATACCTCCAGACCGCAGACATCCTCGTGCTTCCTGCTTCAAGCTGCTTCTATGTTCTACTTTGCCGGCATTTAACCAATAACGTCTCTGCAACAAAGTGATGTCATGCTGCACATGTTGCTGTTTCTGTGTGAAGTCAAGAAAGAGGTCTAACTCTGTGCCACCACAAAACTATAGATGTGTTATAAATAATGAGAACATATATATTTTTTGCTCTTCAGTGTTTGGACTCTCAGTAGTGATTTTTAAACCACACTGAACTGAGCTGAACTGAACCTAAACACTACAAACTGAACTACACTGTTCCTATTTACTATGACCTTTTATGTGAAGCTGCTTTGACAATCTACGTTGTACAAGCACTATACAAATAAAGGTGAATATATATATATATATATATATATATATATATATATATATATATATATATTTATATATATATATATATATATATATATATATATTTATATATTTATATATATATATATATATATATATATATATATATATATATATATATATATATATAAATATATATATAAATATATATATATATATATATAAATATATAAATATATATATATATATAAATATATAAATATATAAAATATAAATATAAAATATAAATATATATATATATATATATATATATATATATATAAATATATATATATATATAAATATATATAAATATATATATATATATATATATATATATATATATATATATATATATATATATATATATATATATATATATATATATAAATATATGACATAAACATACATATAAACATACATACATATACACATATATATTCGAGTCCTGATCAGACAGTAACGTCCGTGTAATTGGGCCCGATTTCTGAAAATGTGATCGGATCTGGACATCCCTACAAACAACATCTTTGCATTTAAAATGGCATAACAGTTCTCATAGTTTTGCATTAAATCTCATTCATATTCATGGCATGTCAAGTCATGATTATAAGGTTTTATGACAGTCTTATAAACACCCCCTTCAAGTAAAGTGTTACCATAATCTCTGTGCAACATGTCACTATCATCTAGGAATATGTTACAAATAATAATAATAACAATAAGGAAAGAGCTCCATCACTCAGCAAAACAGGAAACATGAAAATCCTGAAATGGTGAAACCCATAGAGTCAGTGAAGTGTGGATGAAACTGAAGAAGAGCTAATGAAGATCACAGAAGAGTAGTTTCATTTTGATTATGGTGTTTTCCACTAAATGATGGTTATTGGTGAACTGCCTTGGTTTATTTGTAAAACACTGTTCTACACTACCTGACAAAAGTCTTGTCATTGATGCCAGTTGTAAGAGGAACAAATAATAACTTGACTTCTAGTTGATCATTCGGAAAAGTGGTAGAGGGTAGATTTTTCAGATGAATCGTCTGTTGAACTGCATCCCAATCATCACAAATACTGCAGAAGACCTATTGGAACCCTCATGGACCCAAGATTCTCTTAACTCCACCATCTTGGGACAAAACAACTACAGCAAGAACAATAATGAAGCAGAATGAAATAGGGCTGCGGCAATGAACCATATTATATCGAATCGCAATAAAATTTGTCAATAACAATGATAAGCTCTAGACTTTTTTACTCCATATTAATCTAAGAGCCAATCCCACAGCAGAAATGTGCAACAATGGGAATTTAGAAGTGTGTTCATATTAAAGATATGATGAATTTTCAGCCAACGAAAATATGTAATATATTCGAAAATATGTTACACCATTTAAAGGACCCTCTAATTTCCGTGGCTTCAGTCATTGGGGTACTCTTTTAAATCTGGAAGCATTACTAACTTATTTTGAAATTTATATCGTTATCGTTCAATATGGAAAATAATTAGCATTTTCGCCATATTGCCTAGCTCTACAATGCAATATAGTTCACCCAAAAAGGAAAAAGACACACCATTTAACAATTTAATCACAATCATCACAAATACTGCAGAAGACCTATTGGAACCCGCATGGACCCAAGATTCTCAGAGAAATCAGTCAAGTTTGGTAAAGGAAAAATCATGGTTTGGAGTTACATTCAGTATGGGGGCGTGTGAGAGATCTGCAGAGTGGATGACAACATCAACAGCCTGAGGTATCAAGACATTTGTGCTGCCCATCACATTACAAACAACAGGCGAGGGCAAATTTATCAGCAGGATAACGCTCCTCATCCTTCAGCCTCCACATCAAAGTTCCTAAAAGCAAAGAAGGTCAAGGAGCTCCAGGATTGGCCAGCCCAGTCACCAGACATGGACATTATTGAGCATGTCTAGGGTAAGATGAAGGAGGAGGCATTGGAGATGAATCCAAAGAATCTTGATGAACTCTGGGAGTCCTGCAAGAACGCTTTCTTTGCCATCCCAGATGACTTTATTAATAAGTTATTTGAGTCACTGAAGAGATGTATGGATGCTGTCGTTCAAGCTCAATAGTAATTCTTTTTCCACTGCACCATGACTTTATATTCTATACTGTACATTATTTCTTTTAAGTGACAAGACTTTTGTCTAAGCAAAGTCAGACCTTACTGTCCTAATGAAATAATTACAAATCCAGGGATGATCATATTTTATTTTCATATAAACCATTTCTTATACAAAATAATCAACTAGAAGTCAAGTGTTGTTCCTAAAACTTGGATAGGCAACAAGACTTGTGTCAGGTAGTGTAGTGGCCTGGTATATAATCACAACTAAATCTCCTTCAAATTTTAAATGAGAAAGATTACATTGTTTCAAGTGCTATAAATGCTCAACTTTTGATCTCCTCTGTAAACACACATACTTGTTTTGATGGTTTATGGACATATGGGTTGGTTTATTTAGTTTAGTTTTTATTCTATATATATATATATATATATTTCCTTTATTTGCTATATGCTAATGTCACATTAAAATGTACTGTAGAAGGCAATACCCAACCTTGGATGCGTGTGTTAAATGTGGAGACGGATGGAGCTTGCAGATCTTACAGATGCACAAACATTCTACAGCAGAATCATGAAGCATCAAACAGCCTCTTAAAGGCATGAGTGTGTGTTTAAGAGAGACTGACCTGGCTTTTCAGGCTGTGCAGGTCTTCAGTGAGCTGCTGACGCTCCTGCATGAGCTGCTTCTGTCTGCTGAGGAGCTGCAGCACCTGCTGAGAGCTGGCCTGACAGTGCTGGTCCAGCTGCTGCAGTCTGACAAACACACACATAGAGAGACAGCTGAAACAAATGGACACTTCACCACTCTGAAGATTCACAAATCTTTTCTCAGCCTGGGTGTTTCTCAACAGCATGATATTTGACAGAATTTGTCAGAGGTTCTAGAGGAAATCTGCTTGAGAAGGGGTCAATTTTAAAAGGTGAACGTTTAACAGATTATTACTAAGTCTGAGGGTTTTGGGGTCCTAGAGAAGTTGACGCACTGACATTTGTGATTTTTCAGTTTCTTAAAAATATCTCAATGACTGAAGTTTGATGAAATTCTATACATGTGGTTAGTTAAAATACAATAATAATGAAAACAAGTTTAAAAAAATGTAATTATTAAAAAAAGACGCACTGAAATGAGTCTGTAAATGTATTTTTACAATGCTGTTGTCTACAGTTTTTAATGGCAAAATGATGAACCTCTGACTCACATTGAACAGTTTATTTAACTTCTGTGAGACACTTTGTTACAAGTGTTTGCAAAGAACAGTCAATGCCATCAATATTAATGGTGATTATTGGACAGTCCTCCCAAAAGAGAATGCCATTAGTTAGACTTTTATTGTCATTGTTGTCTTATCACTAAACATACAGTATATGCTTTTTCTTTTACAGCACAAAGTATAAACAAACTAAATTTGATAGTGTCTAATGTGCGCTTAAAATCAAAAAATCTGTCCAAAAGTCATGAGTGACAAAATCTTGATGTTCCCATAATTGAATAGCTTTTGATCCCCTCAAACACATGCTTGTTTTTTTTCTGACTTTGGAACAATAGCTGTTTCCATCCAAAAGATGCCATTTAGATTTATACGCAAACTGGAATATTACATAAATCATTTGCAAATAAAGCACTGTCGTCACTTTTTGTGAATATGCTGCAGTAGGAGAAGATGTGTCCCTTTTTTCTTATATAAGAAATGACTTGCACCTCAGAAGACAAAATGCAATGAACAAGCAGTGGCTTTTGTATGTGTGAGACCACTCTTTGTGAGCGCAGACACTCAAGACAGTTCTGGAGGTAATAATATCGAACCATTTTTTTTATAATTATTTTTTAGGGGGTTTTCACCTTTAATTTGGATAGGACAATGGAGGTTACAGACAGGAAAGTATTGGGAGCAGATAGAGGAGAAGGGTCGGTAAAGGACCTCAAGCCAGAAATTTCTCAGGTCACCGTGAGCACCATGGTGCTACAGTATATATCGGCGCACTAAACCATTAGGCTATTGGTGCCGATGAACCACTTTGATAACACATGTTGGCTGAGGCGCTTTAGAATGTCCAAAAACAGTATTTCAGATATTTTACAATACAGTCAGTCTGCTGGTTTGTACAATAATGCTGTATGCAGATGCAAAAAAAGTTTAAAGGGCACTTATTTTACCCCTTTCTCAAGCTTTAAGATACGGATAAGTCTTTTGTGTCTGCAAAGTGTGTCTGTACAGTTTCAGCTAAAAACACCCATTAGATTATTTATTATACCTTTAAGAACTATTATACCTTATTATTATACCTTTTTAATTTTCTGCTCTGAACACACTGTAGCCGTTTTTGTTGCCTGTGGCTTTAATGCTAGTTCTCCCCTGCCCACCATTCCCACGTGCTTGTCAGAGTGTGCCTCAATCTCCTCCTTGGCTGCGTCAGATAAACAGCACAGTGACAGACATAAAGGAAGCAGATCTCACGTAACGTTTGTGAGGAGTACTACAGTAAGAACTTTCCCAATGATTATTTGATGCATTTGTTGTGCAGTTGCAACGATGAGTCACACACAGCGTTGTTACAAAGTTTGTGCACGCACACAGACACACAGCATGAGCATTTAACTTTGCACTGTTTTTGCATGGCAAATATGAGAGGATACACGTTAATATCCACTGCTGTATGGATATGTTATGTTCATGTACAAACGAAACCTGATTTAACATTTAAAAACCCGGAATTGAAGCGTCTTCTTTTATAATTGTAATGACATGCGGCTGTGGTGATAAAGAAGGTAAAATTGCTGTAATTCATTACAAACATGCACTGTTTTAAAGAGTTTTAAACTGATTCTTGATCACATTAGATGATGAATGATGATCACAGAGAGCTGAACAGATCTTTTAATCCCAGTTGCTTTGAGCACGTCCTGTCTTGTTGATATGATTATACGCGTTACTATGGAGACATGTTAATACGCGGCTGTCAATCAAATCGGTGGGCAGGGAAAGCACACTCCTATGTCATGTTGTGGTGGGCCTCAAAATGGGAGGGATTTGGATCCTATTTTAATGTCAGGAAATAAAAAATAAATAAAAGAGACTTTATATCACCCCAGTAAGACTTTGAACACACCATAAATACACACAGTTCTGTCTAAACAGCTTACAAATGATGATTTCCATCATAGGTGTCCTTTAATATATAGGCACACATTTCCAAAATTCAGTTCAAGCTTTTTTTAATGCGATATTCTAAAATCTGCATGCAAAAAGCTAAATGAAACACAGCTAATGTCTGTGGAGCTGTTCAGTTTAGAACTGTTAAAAATCTTTCAGAAGTATGTTTCATCAGTTGAACAATTATTATGTTGTTGAACAGCACTCCAATTTATTGCAACTCATGTACCTCATGTTCATGTGTGTTGACAATTAAACTGTTCAATATGGTTGGAAAATAAATATAATTAAATAAAAGACAAAGGCCAAAAGACAATTATCTAAAATGTAATACCTATGAAGTCGAAGCAGAAGCATACATACATTTAGATTTACAGTTGAAGTCAAAATTATTAGCCCTACTTTGAATTTTTTTTCTTTTTTAAATATTTCCCAAGTGATGTTTAACAGATCAAGGGAATTTTCACAGTATGTTTGATAACATTTTTTCTTCTGGGCAAAGTCTTATTTGTTTTATTTTGGCTAGAATAAAATCAGTTTAAATTTTTCTACAGAACAAACCATCGTTATACAATAACTTGCCTAATAACCCTAACCTGCCTAGTTAACCTAATTACCTTAGTTAAGCCTTTAAATGTCCCTTTAAGCTGTATAGAATTGTCTTGAAAAATATCTAGTCAAATATTATTTACTGTCATCATGGCAAAGATAAAATAAATCAGTTACTAGAAATGAGTTATTAAAACTATTATGTTTAGAAATGTGTCTCTCCGTTAAACAGAAATTGGGAAAAAATAAACAGGGGGGCTAATAATTCTGACAGTATGTAAAAAGGCGAAGCAATATTAAATGAACATTTTTCAAAAAGTCTAAGAGCTACTGTTTAGGTTTTCTACAGTGTTGAATACAGACAGAAAAAAGAGCCTTCAACTTTTCCTGTCCACAACCATCAGAACTCTCTCTCTCTCTCTCTCTCTCTCTCTCTCTCTCTCTCTCTCTCTCTCCCACCCATTTCTGGTAAGTCAGTATGTTTATATCTGTCTTTCATAACTGTCATTCTCTATGATTCCCTAAATCGTGTCTTTTTGGGGTGATCTGCCTGCAATAGACAGCTTGTTCCTGTCCTCCGGCCTCAGTGTCTTTGACCGTCTCGAGCGCTGTTGTTCTTTTGTCTTGTGCTCTTTCATTGCGTTTGTTTCCCGGTGTGATCTGGACAGGGCTGATCTCAGGGCTGTGGTGGGCATCCTGTCCCGTGCTCAGGCCCTGCTGTGTGGGGAACTGGCGCCACTGCTGTTGCCCACCTCCAGAGTCTGGCAGCACTATGACACTGGCCGTAACCTCCTCCACACACACTGCTCGGCTCCAAATGTTCTTCTGTATCAGCGCACACATCCAAACCTTCATCCACCATCCTTCACTAATTCAGCTGCTATTGTTTACCAAAACAAGATATCAACAACAAATAGGAGAATACGAGCAACTTTAGAAGTGAGCTGTAATAACATGCTCATTATGTGTAAAGCAGCTAAAGCTCTGTTAGCGTGCCATCTGTTTTTCTGACACAAGGTTTTAATTTCCTCACAAAGCACACAGGTTTTATTGTCGGAGGCTGATTAATATTAGTTAAAAAAGAAACTAACTAATTCTAATTAGCTCATTTTACTTTCCAAGCAAACAAGTATAAATTATTATTGAATCTAAATTCATAAGACATGATCTTACACCAAATGTAAATCATTAAGGAGGTCATGAATTGAGAACTCGAACTTGGTATGTTGTCTTATAAGAGATATTTGTAGCGTTGAAACATACATTTCAAAGTTTAAAATGTCCTAATAATGAAAGCATGTACGTTATTTGCATATGCTGTACTCCACCTTCAGAGTAAGACTTTAATTAATTCGCTTATTAAATCTGACGTCACATGACGCAGCTTCCAGGTCAGATCAGACTATATGTTGAGGCCCAATAAATAGTACTAATAAACACTTACAATGTGCTGTATTATTTTTAATGATCGGAATTTTTATATCTACACATTTTAGTATCACATGGCCAGAAAGAAATTGATTTGTTTAATAAATTGTTAAAATATTAGTGTCTGTGAGTCCAAAGACTGTAGTGTACACCTGGATTTTTATTAATTTTTTTAAAGAAATTCACTTTAATGCGTGATATGACTAAAAAGTCATAGACGGTTATTATTTTAATTCAAATGAGTAGGCACTTGTAGACACTATAAGTCATGACTTAACAAGTGGATAGTTCTACATCACACCATAGGCCCTGCCCACTGGCATTGAGTCACTTAAAAGAGACCAAATGTGTGTCATTAATTTAAGCATAAATAGTAAAGATCGGTGCTTAATTTGAGCCGTATCTTGTCTTGTTCTAGAAAATGTCAACATTTCAGTATTTATTTTAATTGATCCGGCATTAACTTTTGCGTGGTGAATACTTGCATGTATGTGTGTGTAAGAGAGAGAGAATTTGCATGAGTCCTAGTGAAAAACAGCAAGTAAAGCTGTGTGGATTGTGTGTGAGAGCGCATTTACAATCACTCTTATTGGTCGTGATTATTGTTTTGTGCGCAGTGAGCAGCGGAAATAAATAATGGCATAGTGGCCTACCTAAATAATATTTGTATTTTAAAAATACCAGAGGCAGTCAAGCATATATTATTTTAAAACCACAAGTAAATCTGATATTGAGCCTGATCAAAAGAGATCTTGAGAAGATGAAAGTGCACAAATGGATCGGGAAAGCGGGAGACAGAAGCAAAATGATCTCAAATCAGCCAGAAAACATGATGGAAGAGATAACTGTGGACTCTTCTTGAAGATTGGACTGAGTGAGTCATTTTCACTAGGCACATAATAGTGAACTGAATGTCAGTGGTGTTAGTGAACTGGATATTAATGTTTCATACGATTTACGTTTGTCGTTACATGATTATTTGATTTTTACCCATTGTTGACCCATAACGTTATACTGCACAAAATAATTAAAGACCGTTCAGAAATTTGATGCTCTTTTTTGCACTATTATCATTTCTTGACGTCATGTTCCGGGAAAACTGAAATTGTGTGGTGAAGGTCGGTCACGATAACTTTTATTTCATGGTTTTGTTCTGTAAATTATCCATTTACAAATTAAGCACTGGTAAAGATGCAGGGAAATGACATTTCTGGACTAAAAATGAATTTTTTTAGCATAAATTAGTACACCCCCTTTTAAAAATAATGAATATATTTTAGTGAATATTTCTTAGTGAATATAACAAATAATTCTGGCTCTATTAAATAGTTATATCCATTAAAATAAGAGTTTAATAATGTATCAAATTCAAATAGTTATTGAGAAAAAATAAAAATAATTACAAACTTAAAAGTTACAACTTTTTTTTACATTTCTTTAGATTTTTCCACCTTTAATAAACTTGTATTTAATATATTTAATTTGGGTGTTAATTTTAAGTGTTAGATTAACACCAACCGTGGGTGTGGTACTGACTAATCGTAGTAATGTGTATGCACAAATATGTTATTGTAAAGCATCCTACAGTAAATATTAATTTAAAAGAGAGATCTGTGAGGGGTTACACATTTATGCTAAGCAATGCTGTTGAAAATTTTAAATCAAACAATCAAACAATGTAAATAATATAAAGCAGCAACTGGTTTTCCCATTAATAATGACTTTATTCTTATATTATTCATATAAAATGACTATATTAAAATGAATTCTGAAAGATCATGTGATACTGAAGACTGAAAATAACCAGTGCTCACACGTTTTCCATCAAACTCATCATAATATCATCCGCAGCTTATGAATCTAATATTAGACTATTTTCCAAGAAGTCATCAAATAAAAGGATTACAGAAGAACTCATGGAACGATTCCTGCTCTATTCCTTCCTCTTTGTGAGTGTCAGTGTGCTGAATGAGCTTGTTCCGTCCACTGGAATCAGTATCAATATAACGTCAGACATGACTGAGTGAAGCTCTTTAGGCATTGTGTAATTCAGCGGTTAATTCCTTCACCTCACACACACACACACACACCATCTGCAGCACCTTTGCACCTCTGGAGACAGACATGCTGCATTATTAACCTATTACACAAGCACACAACCCTTAATCAGCCAATGTCAAACGTCTCTAAATCTCCCCCTTATTTACATCCTGTAAAGACACACAGAGAAAAGTCTCAAATCCGTCCAGTACACATGACTTGTGCCCTTGTTCTGGCCTGCGCTAGTTTGTATCTGACTCCCA
This sequence comes from Danio aesculapii, assembly GCF_903798145.1. NCBI lineage: Eukaryota > Metazoa > Chordata > Actinopteri > Cypriniformes > Danionidae > Danio > Danio aesculapii. The sequence goes on along the minus strand of NC_079447.1, from coordinate 32,623,576 downwards.
TAAACTGTCCTCAAGAATACAAAAAGAGAGAAAACTCCTGTAGTTATCTCTGAAGCTGGACTCACAACGGGAGTCTGATTAAATTAGAAGGCCGTCCAGCAGCTAAGGCTGCAAATCCAATAACCTCCCTCCATTTACTGGCACGCAACTTAATTAGGTTTTTAATACAGCTTAGTGCATGGAGCTGGGCTGAGCTGGCCCGGCCTGGACACTGCTGCCTCTGCCCGCGACCGAGAGCTGGAGAAGAGCTTCCCCGCTGACCCTGGAGAAAGAACACCATCTGCTGGCTCTCAGGCTAACTGAAGCCAGAGCCGCACAGACACCCATAACCCCACCACTGATGACACTTTCACACACTCAAAAGCCAAGATGGAGGTTAGTTGGAGAATTTTGGATATATTGTTTTTAAGGAAATGTTTGTATGCTAATCATGGGAATACATTTAATGCAAATATTAAAATTATATAACAATAACACCAACTGTATTACAAGTTGCGGGTGTCCAATAAGAAGTTGATGCTGAACTATTTTATTTTTCTAAAAATGCATTATATACCAATTAGAAAAACTTGTCAATAAGTTGATTGCTTAAACACAAAATTGACTAAACTCTCCTCGCCCACCCCCATTACATGTGTATTAACTCATCAGGTCTACATTCATTTGATACTGATTTTATATAAAGCATACAGAAAAAAAATCTTACTGATAAGTTTTTTCATTTAAAATATAAGCATGTAGGACTTTTTAAATATATGTACAATTTTTCCATTTATTCTTTCTGACAAATCTGATAATTATCAATGGTCAAAACAGTTGCATTCCTTATTAAAACTGGGATATTTTTTCAGAAGTGTTTGATAATTTTAAAGTTTAAATGCATTTTCTTTTGCATGAAATCTATTTACTGTCACTAATATTTAATGCACCCTTGCTGCATGATAGCATTAATTATTATTATTTATCTATTTATTTATTTATTACCAAAATAAATATTAAAAAAAATAAATAAATAAATATATATGTATTTTTTTTGTAAAAATAAATAAATAGATAAATAATAATACATATTACTATATATATATATATATATATATATATATATATATATATATATATATATATATATATATATATATATATATATATTTTATTTTATTTTTTTTTGTAATATGTGTGTGTGAGTTCATTGCAGTGAAATAAATTGTGGTAAATTCTGCTTTAATCCTCATCTAAAATACCGCCTTTCGGTCTATGAGTAAATCAATTTTCTGTTATAAAAAGAAACAAACACTTTATAATTCCTCTTAATTTCTCTCAATTTACGATTTATAGTTGTGATTGAGTAAAATGTAAAATTTGTTTTATTTTGTAAACAATTTTTTTGTGCATAAAAGAACAAAACGTGTTTTCAGACCAGCTTCTTTTTAGACCCCATAATACCAATGTTTTACAATACTCTTCATTCAACATCTACATAAAAACATCATTTGCAGGTTAACTGTTTTTATATAGTAAACTTCAACTGTTAAAGTTATTAGTAATTAGTTAAAATTATTAGTAACTAATAAAGTTAATGTAACCAATAATCTTAAATTGATTGTATTGCAATAACGTGCAACTATTGTCAAGCTGCTTTGAAACAATAACTATTGTGAAAAGTGCGATACAAAAAAACTTGAATTGAATTTAAAAGAGTTAAGAAATCAATATTTGGGGGAATAACCTTGATTATCAATCACAACAACTGAGAACACTGTTATTCTGAACAGTTGTCATTGTCTAAAATAATTTTATGAATAAATAAATCATAATAATTAAAAAATAACTTTTATAACAAATAATAAATACAGTTTTTATTTAAAATTTGCAAGAAAGGTTATCAGATACAGTAGTTATAGAATAAAACAAATATTAACATTTTACTCAAACCCATACCTAATAAATTCACAGAAACCGAGAACTTTCAAGTCTCTTAATTTCTCCAAAAGATGTACACACACAAATAAATGTATACTTTTCCTCCAAAAATCTTGTCTGACATATTTAAATCGAGAGTATGAATAATTATATATAAAGTAGCTGTTCTGGAATGGTCTGCGGGTGACAATGCGCTCTGTGTGTTAGTATAATAAACAGTGTGAGTGGCCTGCAGTGCTGCCACCTGTACAGCCAGTCTCAATGCTGATGGACTGGACTGAAGTTCCTCTGCTCGTCTGGCCTGCTGTGGCCTCAGGGTGTGTGATTTTTCTGAGCGATGTTCAGTGCTTAGCATCTGTTTAGCGTTGGCAAAATGAATTGGCAAGAATCACAGAATAATACGTTCTGAGCTCTTGCAAACATTCAAAAATTAAAATTATCTTAATCTTTACCACAAACAAGGACAAAAACGCTTGTTTTTCCCCTGTATAAAATAATGTATCCTGCGAAATGAAACATCTGTTGAAACAAAAATGAAACAAACAAAAAAATCTGTCATATTCAGAATAAGAATCCTTACATGGCATTTAAAAAGACTATATTTAAGGATCACAGTGCAGCCCCAAAAAATGAATTAAATTCTAATTTTATATGTTTATACTTTGCCGCTAACTGCATATACAGTTGAAGTAAGAAATATTAGCCCCCATGATTTATTAGCTCGCCCCCATTTATTTTGTTCCCTAATTTTTGTTAAACAGAGAGAAGATTTTTTTCAACACATTTCTAAACATAATAGTTTAATAACTCATTTCTAATAACTGATTTATTTTATCTTTGCCATGATGACAGTAAATAATATTTGACTAGATATTTTTCAAGACACTTCTATACAGCTTAAAGTGACATTTAAAGGCTTAACTAGGTTAATTAGGTTAACTAGGCAGGATCGGGTAATTAGGCAAGTTACTGTATAACGATGGCTTGTTTTGTAGACTATTGAAAAAAATATATAGCTTAAAGGGGCTAATAATTTTGACCTTAAAATGGAATTAATAAAAATTAAAAAATGCTTTTATTCTAGCTGAAATAAAATAAATAAGGACTTTCTCCAGAGGAAAAAAAATATTACTAGACATACTGTGAAAATTTCCTTGCTCTGTTAAACATCATTTGGGTCAAAAAGAAAAAAAAAAATACAAAGGCGGGCTAATAATTCTGACATCAACTGTACATGCATCGGTCACTTTGTGTAACACTGGTCTGCTAGTTGCCTCATAATACCTCCCTGTATATTATTAAGACACTGTCACTTTATCATATTTACAAGCTTTTTGCATGATATACTCTTTTGCATCTGTAACTGTATTGTTTACAAATTTTTATTTTTGCTTATATTTTTAGATTATATGATGTGTGTAATTGTATTTATATTAATTTCTTTTTAAAATTTAACTTTTTGTATTAATACCATATGTTAGGCACCTTGGGTAAAGCAATTTCGATTCTCTGTGCTGTATGTCCTGTACATGTGGTTGACTTGACAATAAAGCAGACTTTGACTTTGATATGACTAGTTTATAAATCAGAATAAGCATGTTGTATTTTTGCATAAACACAGTTGATGTTAGTGATGTTTAACAGAGCACAGAAATGTTTCATAGTTTTGTCCTATTATATTTATCTTCTAAAGAAAGCTTGGCTGAAAATACTATTTTTATATATGTTAAGATCAATATTATTATATATTAAGATTTTTTAGTTTTTTTGATTGACCATCTTTATGTTGCACTTTAATGTAAATCCTAGTATCTTGCAAAATTACAAGTAAAATATTATGTACTGTCAGCAAGGCAAAGAAAAAAAAGTGATTATAAACGTTTTAACTATTATGTTTAAAAATGTTGAAAACAGCACTTGGGAAACATTTGAAAAAGAATACATATTTACAGGAAGGCTTATAATTTTGTCTTCAACTGTATAAATGTTAAACTTAATGACAGTGGAACATCTTTTCATCCATTCATAGCCTACTATTGTATTTAATAATTTAGTTTTTTACATATAGCATTGCATTAATTTGCATAGATGTTTTATAGTTTATAAAATGAACGCCTCCTTTTGGTGCAGAGTTATCAAGCAAAATTCAAGTAGGCTAAATCATTGGATTTGCTTGTAGGCTATTTTAAAAATAGATCTTTAATAAGAACTATTACTATAACTGTAATTATTACTGGAAGATAGTTGGTTTGTTGGTTGTATATGCTGTACGATTTTTTTTAATTGGAGCATTCTATAGCCGTCCCCAGCCTTACACCAGGTTCACATGTCTGTTGTTAGGCTACGGGCTATGAAGCCCGGATGACATATAGACAAAATCATGGGCACGATTTAGAATAGTTCTCTTTAAGCTACAGTACATATTATGACTTCAATAAAAAAATCCTTTTACAATCTATTCAATTTGAATTTTGTGTGTTCTTTTGTTCAGGCTTAAATGACATGAAGTTATTTCTTTCGTTTCATAGTTTTAGTAGGAATAATCGAGGAACAAATTATTCGATTTCATAATTAATTATTAAAGTAGAACATTCATTAAAACAAGGATATCCGTTAATAAGACGTGGCCGTGGAAGCAAATTTGTATTTCAAATTATGTTCAGAGCTCCGTAGTTTAAAATAAGCTAACAGTCAGTTAAACTATATAAGATAACACACACAGCTGTCTAAATAAATAGGCTATAAAATACATAGTTGATCACTTAAAATATTATTAAAATATTACTGAAAGAAAAAAAGCACAAGAAAGAATTCTGCTTTGAAACAACAACTTATTTTATTGATGTGCTTTAATTTTAGACAGTTATTTAAGATTTTTTAGTTAGAAAGAAAATTGAATTACAGGCGAACTTGAGTATAATGTTAACGGAGCGCTTGCTTTGGGTGGTTAGCAACTGAGTGGAGCACATGACCAGCGTCACACCACTCAGGTCTGCTCACATGCTCTAGCTGCTACAGTATATCAGTTCAGTATGATCACGGTTACATAACTGCCCCTGCTGGTCGTGTCTTTCTTATGTTAGACCATTTTGTGCTGTGCCGCGCAGTACTGCAGCATTGCGTGTGGTCTCGTTCATTCACTCGCGCATTCTCAGTAGCCACATCTGTATATTTTATGGACATATTTATTCATTTTCCCAAAAGATATTGAAACATGAAAATATACACATGTATTTAATTTGCTTTGCCTGCATAAAATCACTTTTGCCAATTTCATTTTAATTTAAAATGGAGACGCAAACAAACAAATAAATAAATATGAATTAATACCCTTTAAAATCCAAGAAAAATCCCTGGCAGCCATTTCCTTTGCAAAGTCTATGTGTGAAAATGGTTTCCAAACAGTGCAGCTACACAAATAAAAGCATTTATCTATTTTAGGATATTCTGATTAGAAGTGAGCTCCTAAAAAAAACGCAACAATAACGCTTACTTAGTCCAGCATATCAGAACAAATGAGGCAGGTTTAGTTTCTTCAATGCACAAACAAACCAATAGGAGAAAGATCTCAACAAATGGAACGACAAATCACTAAATCCAGTGAATTTACCAGGCTCCCATCAGCAGCATGCTGGGGATAGTGGCTAGAAGGGGTGCGCGAAGCTTGGAGGAAGGATAAGCAGTATAGAATATATGCAATCTGTCTTGGCTTGCCTGGCATTGAAGACGCAGTCAGTTCAGTCCCTCACTCACTCTTCCCTAAACCTTCCTGTTCTGCCAAAAACACACACACAAACACAACACTGACCGCAGGCCTTTCAAATCACACAACTAACCTGTCAAACTAACCAGTGACTATCATGATCTCTCCTTCATCTGTTTATGAGTTTGAATCATGTGCTAATTTTTAAGCTAAATGAGCCAAACATTAAAATATCTAATGAATATTCAGATATACAGTAAAACAATGACATTGCAATTACTAAATCACATTTTTTTACTCTAACTATTTTTATTATTATTTTAATAAATTTTCTTTCAAATTTAAATCATTATGTTTAGTATACATCTTACATTATTATAATTTTAATTAACTAAATAAATCTGTATACAGTAAATTTATCTCTCAAGAATAGCATGCATGACTAATGTACTTCCAGTATTTTTAAGAATTGACACTTTAATACGGTGGCCGATAGTGCTTAACATGCTGCAATTTAAGAAAGCACATGCAATTACAAAAACACACCAGCAAAATAAGAAAAGATCTTCATCGCTTTGACAGCACACATGCTGCAAATCATCACAACGCATGCACATAAAATGCGCTGCATTTTCTCACAACGTAAACTATTTACGAAAACGCACTGTATTTTCTCACAACACAATGGAAATATTTCAAGTGGACCCAAAATTGTGACGGATAACGCTGTGCCATGACTATTACTTAGTGAAATTGTAGGTGATCTTTTTATTTCCTTTTTTTTTTGTCTGTATGTTTAACAAGACCATACATAGTAGTATACAATACAAATTACAGACTGTCTTAATTTTCCCACTATCCCCTCAAAATAAAATAAATAAAATTTATGAATTACAAACAAACATATCCTCTGAGGGATACGAAAAGAATTTTAAAAAATTACAAAAAATGAAAAAAAAATTCTTAAAAAATAAAAGAAAATAACATATTTTTTGAAAAGTTAAAGGAGTCAATATTTCCTCTTTCCAATTATTTACTGTGTATTAGAGCTGATACCAACTGAACAGGGTAAGGCTTTGATATAGTCTAAAGTAGGTGATCTTTGAAAGGTGAGTTTTTTGTTTGTTTATTTAAACATCCTGATTCCCTTGTCTTTTGTATTTTAATAGCCTAAATAACCATAACCTAAATAGCCGGGTCTGTCACGTTTTAGTGTGCCCTTGAAACATTTCTATTGCGTTCACTGCTATTTGAAAGTGTTGTAAGAAAGTGCAGGCGTTTCCGTAAGTTGTTTGCATTGTAATTAGTTTGTGTTGTGAGAAAATGCAGCGTGTTTTTTTAAAAAATGTGTTTGTGTTGTGAGAATTTGCAGCACGTGTGCTGTCAAATGAATGAAATGGCGTTTTCTGTAATTCCACGTGATTTTATTTATTTATTTTTTTAATCGCAGCATGTTAAGCTCTCTCGGCCCCCATACTTTAAGCTAAATTATGCCCTTGGTAGTCAAAGGTTCTCTTTTTTATAAATAAATAAAGGTTTTGGAAGCAGAAGAATAAAGGATCACCTGTAGCGTGACACTGAATGATATAAGAAAATACTGATAATTATTTATGCTGGTGGTTTGTTGTGCTGTGGTAACCTCTGAAATACAGTCTATGCCAGCTTAATGAATGAATTTATGCTCACTATTTGTATAAGCTGTGAATTAAAGATAATTATTTTGTAAATAAAATTAAATTCTTTGCACAAACTGCTCGTTTCACTCCATAAACGTATCAATCAGGAGTCATGGTATTGATTTTTTTTGTTTGATTGTTTGTTTTATTACTCTTAAAATACCACCAACAGTGTATTTTATCAATCACCAAGGACCACAGTTTGAGCTAAACTTTTTTGGTAACACTTTAAAAAAAAGTTGCATTAGTTAATATTAGGTCATTTACTAACATGAACAAACAATAAAAATACATTTATCACAGCATTGATGGTAGTTCATAAAAAAATAAAGTTGTTTAATGTTAGTTTATGTTAACTAAGTTCATTAGTGCAATAACTAATGCATTAGTGTTATGTTAACAAGCATGAATTTAGATTTTAATGCACTAGTAAAGGTTGAATTATGATTAATAAATGCTGTACAAGTAATGTTTATTATTAGTTCAGATTAGTAAATACATGAACATTAACTAATGAAAGATTATTGTAAAGTGTGATAACATTCTTTAATGTTCTATTGAAAAAAAAAGTGTGAACAAAATAACAATTAACATTTTTAAATTAATGACTCCTTTAACAGCAAAAAAGTTACACATCTACTAGACTACACCCAACGGTCAAGAATCTGCAAATATTTACACTCAGCTACACAACATATGCTATGTACATTCACTATAAACACCATAAAGCTTCTTCATTGCCATCAAAAGTGACACAGGGAGGCTGTGAAAGGAGCTAAGTGAGCACTTTCTGATGTTATAAATGAGGTCTCAGCGCTGGATAGGGATCGCTTGGATGCACCGCGCAGTGTTTTACAGTTTGCATGCCTTGGGATGTGCCCAGCACCGGCGCGCAGGAGCAGCAGAGCACTGCTCCACAAGGCTCTGTCAGCAGGCCACGGAGCTCTCGCCCCTGGCAGTGTGGGCCAGCTGGCTCAGGACGGGGACAGGAAAGAACGAAATTAGGGTGGAGAGGCTCCCTGCTGCCCCCTAGCTGCTAAAGCTTATAGAGATAGAGTGAGTGTGATTTTTGGGCTACTTTTAGATATAGAGAATCATTTGATAAAACTAAACTGAATGCTAAGAGTCACTGAATAAAAATATATTTCATTCAGAAAAAGAAATCATTTTTACATAATCTTAAGAACCTCAAATTTTCTTCAGAATCATGATTAGATCAACATGATTTAATATCTTTACCTGGTAAACTTTAAATTTGAAACCACATTTTAAAACATTAATCGTTTTATTATATTTTTGATCAAAAAAAGTGACATGCTGCGTAAATATGATGGTAACCATTCTTTTTATTTATTAAGAAGAACAATTATGAAGCATTTATATATTATTATTTATTATACCAATTACAACTGATCATAATTAACAACAACTGATTAAATAACATCTTATCTGATATACTTAAAGTTTCAAGATTATTGTACCTTGTCTTGTACTCTCAACTTCTTTATTTTATTTTATACAGTCTATTAACTTTGTTACTTTTTGTCTTTCTACTGTAAATAATATGTCTAAATATAGCACAATAAATGAAGCAGACCTCACTTGCATTCTTACTTCTAGTTATACAGATAAAGGCAAAATGATCAGTTCTTCTGTGAATTTTTTGATTTTGCAATTTTCCAAAGTGACGTTAAACAGAGCAAGACATTTTTCACAGTATTTTCTACTTCAGAAAAAAAATGTTATTTCTTTTAGTTTGGTTGCAATTAAAGCTGTTTTCATATTTAAGGTGTCCTCTTAAGATTTTTTTTCTGATTGGCTATGGAACAAACCACTGTTCTTCAATGACTTTGCTAATGTACCTGACTTGCCAAGTTAACATAATAACATAGTTAAAAGGATAGTTCACCCAAAAATGTAAATTCTGTTCTACTTTAATCATTTAAGAATCTTATCTTTATTAAACAACACTTAATTTGGAAATATTTTTTTTAATAATTCACAGGAGGGCTGATACATGTGCCTTCAAATATAAGTGTATCAAATGCATAACTGTGTGTGGGACGAATAAAAAACCTTCCTAAAGTAAAAATAAATACAAATAAATCTTTAAAGTGGCTGACCCCAGATCACCTAATCATGACACAAGGAAAACTTTTATTTCTACTTCTATTTTCTGAGGAGATGCGAGCTGTAATTCTACAATAATTAAAAGCAAATCTAGCAAATATTTTTAAAAATGTTGGCTAGAGGATTCTAATATTTTGACATGTTTCCCTCTTCTCACTGCCTTCTGAATCCTTCCCTCTCAAAGAGTGAAGCAAAACTTATCTCTGCGATGGTCTCATGCGTAGCCTTTTTATAGTTCCTCTCCTCAACAAGAACCACTTGACACTTCATTTTCATTTGTGTCTGTAGCAGTGCATTTGAGTTATTTGTTCAAGATTTTTTCAAGACTTACATTTTAGATTATACAGTTTGTTTTTTGCAGTTTTGTGCTTATGTGCCTCTTTATAATCAATTGCTTGTTGTTTTCCACTTTGAACGCTGCTTCAATTAAAAGTGCCAGCTAAATTGATAAATGCTTGGAAAGATTAAAATCATTTGAGTTTAAATACTTGTTTTGTATGTGAACATATTTTAAAATGTAACTTATTACTGTGATTTAAAGCAAAATTTTGAAATGATTACAATCAGTGTCACATGATCTACCAGAAGTACCAGAAAAACAACTATTTTATGGAACGACATATTACCGTATTACATCATTTTGTCTATAAATTATTTTAATTATTCCTTGATGAATCAAAATAAATCTATTCATCAAGAAGACATTGTATTGATCAACTGTGACATTACTTCATTAAAGAATTATGTGAAATAAACATGTTATAGCTCAGAAGTCTATACAAAAAACCTTGAAAAGTAAAATGGAAAAGTTTTCAAAAAATATGAATGATAACAGTAAGAACCATTATTAATTAGTTGGCACCAATAATATACACTGAAAAAAAATGTTGCATGCAAAACTGTTGCAAACAATTTATTTGTGTTGAATTTAAACAAACAAATTAAATTGAGCAATGTTCAACTTAATTTGTTTGTTTAAATTCAGCCCAAATAAATTGTTTACAACCACTTAAAGTAAAAAAATTTTGTAAATCCAAGGAATCATCTTTGAATATTTTTTTTCAGTGTACTTGGTCATAATAGAGCATCAATTGGCATATTTAAATAATTCATGAAAGATCATGTGACAAAGCGAGAACCTTAGGAGTAAATTACATTTTCATATAAAGTATATATTTAAATAGAAAACAGTTCTTTTAAAGAACTATCCTTAATCGTTTTATTGTATTTTTGATCAAATAAATGCTGTCTTTGTGAGTCTTTGCTTACAAACTTACAGACTAATTTGAAACTTGAAAACAAACTACTTTTAAAAACATTAACAAATCTCAAGGTTTCCAAACATTTTACCAGTTACTTTAAAATATGCCCCAAAAGCAATATTACAGTCTTTGATTTATTTAATCTGGAGGCCAAGTTCACATATAACCTTTTGGCCATTATTAACCAATGTAACCTGAAGCACTATTACTATAGATGAGACCATAACAGACTAACTGATCTGATGAACAGAAGTCCAAACTACCTGTATTTAAAATAAGTAAATAAATAAATAATAATAAAAAAAATGATTAAAAAGTGATTAAAAAGTACTCATGCCATCTCCTTTACTCCTTGCCAACTTCATTTGCAAGTGAAATGTTTACTAAGCTTTCTTCGTATTGGAAAAAGTGGCCTACTGCATAAATATGATGGTAATAACCATTATTTAATAAGAAGAATGATTATTATACATTTGTATATTATTATTTATTATACCAATTACAACTGATCATAATAGAGCAGCTAATCAACCTATTAGAATGATTTCTGAAAGATCATATGACGCTGGACACTAGAGTAAAGCTGCTGAATATGTAGCATAAACATTGTACATTTTAAAATGCATATAAAACAGGAAAGCACTTTACAATTCGTAACACACAGTTAAATTTAGTGTGCTTGTGCAACATTTATTCATCATAGTTCAACATATACTATTATTAAAACCCAACACTGTGCTTTTAACTAGTAATGAACAACTGTGTTTTCATTTTCATCTACCATAAACAAAGATGAATAAATACTGTAATAAATGTGTTGTTCGTGGTTTGTTTGTATTTCATGGTTTGTGTCCCATTTTGAATTTTTTTCTGAAATATTATTTCATAACATCACTGTTTTTACTGTATCTGTGGTCAAATAAATGCAGCATCTTTGAACAGAACAGACTTATTTAAAAAATGTTGACAAATGTTAAGATTTACATCTAATATCTTGTGACCAGCACTGTGTAATCAAAACGTAAATTTAAAACAATCTTTGATCTATTGAGTCAGAATGTGAAGTCCATATTTAACCCTATATTAAATAATGCCACAAGAATCACAATCACGATATTAAACTAGACTGTCTGCAAAATCTCCAGAGTGTGGAAATGAGAAAAGAGTGTAAACATTTTTTAGTTGTCCTGCCAGGATGCTGGAAATCTGCCAATTAGAAAAAAGAAAATGTACTAAAGGTACTTATCTACATGATAGCGAGGCCCAGAATGTCCCCAAAATATCAATAACTTGTTTTAAAACACCTAAAAACGACACATAATACAGCAGAATTTTATTATTATATGTTTAATTTCATTTGATTTGAACAGAAGTCTAAATTACCTTTTGGTCCAAAAAATTATTTAAATTATCTAAAGGTACATCTGATCCCCCCCCCCTCCCCCAAAAAAAGACAACGATCAGCAGACGGATGCTAAAGAAACAATGTCGGGTATCATGCAGATCACCCATGCCATCTCCTTTACTCCGTGCCAGCTTCATTTGCAAGTGAAAAGTTTACCAAGCTTTCTTGCTTTGGGAGAAGTGGCATGCCTTTTTTCCCCCTCACAAACACACACACAAACACACAAAAGTCTTAAAAGCGCGTTGGTGTGTGTGTAAGAGAATGATGGGGTGTGTAGCGGGGGTGGGTGGCAGGGAACCAGATGAAGCAGCCCTCGCCCGAGGCCCAGCCATCTTCCCGGCAGCAGCGCGGCTGTTCTCGGCCCCGGCGCAGGCGGACATTTGTTCCATTGCACCATCTCCTCCAGCCTTTTCAGCAGCGCTCCAGCCACCGCTACACATGGCTCTCCATCCACGCTCCCCTCCGCGCACATCCACACGCCGCTACCATCTTTCTTTATGCCGCCATATGGCTGACAGAAGCCTGTAGATTTAGGCACACATCTGCGTATACGCTACAACACTCCTTGAAGGAACAGGAGCGCGTTTGCTTCTGTGCGTGTTGGTGAGAGCGAGTGATAATTAGTAAAGACGCTCGCTGGCAGATGTGTGTGTGTGTGTGTTTGTGTTTGAGCTGAGCGGAGACGAGCGAATGTTCGAGGAGCTTGTGCGAGCGGGGACTTGGAGCAGGTGAAATTTTGGACAAATGATCAGATATGGAGCTGGGGTTTGCTTATAGATGGTCCAAAACCATTCTCTTTTGGAGTAGATAATCAGGGATAGACCAAGTATATATTTTGTTCTTGAAGAGATGACGACAACTCTACCATGCCAACAAGAATACAAAGATTTGGAATACAAAGTCTTAAGCAATACAAAAGCTGTTCTTAATTATTTTGTTGATAAGATCACTTATTTAAAATGCATTATATAGATTGATATCACTTCTACACTATATATTGTATAACTACAGGTTAACTGTGCATACTATCCACTAGGGCTGGGCGATATGGCAAAAATGCAATCTCAATGTTTATTTTCCATATTGAACAATACCGATATTTCGACAGTTAATGTTTCCAGATTTAAAAGAGTTTCCCAACAATGACTAAATACACAAAAAATAGAGGGTCCATTAAATGGCATAACGTATTTTGGGCCAGTAAATTTTTGGTAGCTGAAAAATTCAGTACATCTTTAATATGAACACACTTTTAGATTCACCTTGTTGCACATTTCTGCTGCGTGATTGGCTCTTAGATCATTATGGAGTAAAAGGTGCAGTGCTCATCATTGTTATTGACATAAATTTTATTGTGATACGATATAATATCGTTTATCGGCCGAGCCCTACTATTCACTGTATATTCAACACCGTAACTCTTTCTGATATGGATTGTATTGTAATGTGTAGCTGTTTTGAAGCGATAATAATTGTGAGAAAAAGCGCTATCGAACAAACATAGATGATGTTACTAGACTTTTTAAAAAACCTTCTTCAAATATCTTTACCTTCTTAAGTTCCATAATGTGACAAAATTGTCAAAAACAAAATATTACTTGTCCCTCAAGCCATCTATAAGGTCATAAAAGCTGAATGCGCAATTGCAAACGACAAGTAAAATGTTGTTAATAATAATTTAGATGGAGCAAAACATGTCACATTTTCCTAAAAGCTTTTTATGTTTAATACGTATTAAAGGGATAGTTCATGCAAAAAATGAATTACTATATCTAATCATTTATTAAGGCTCATGTGGTTTTATAGCTTGATGAGCTCTTTCTTCTGTTGCACACAATAGAAGATTTTAACCATCGACTTATAGATTACATAGATTAAATTCAAATAGGTTTTGAATAAGTAAAGGGTGAGCAAATGATAGCAGAATTTAAAATTTTGGGCAAACTATTCCTTTAATGAATTTCTTTTGACAAGTTATGCCTCACTGTTTGCATTTGCTATTACAAAAGAGTTTCTCTAACTTCTTCCAAAACCTTTCCGGGATTAAGATTAAAAATCTATTTTGATTCAGACTAATTTGAAACGTACTCATTCATAATATTTGTGAAAGTACAAAAAATAAATAAAATAACATAAGATTTCTTTATATATGATAATAATTCATTTAGAAAATAGTGATCACTATGGTAGTTTTACCTGTACATAAGACCGTATTCTAGCTTCATGATTTCCACACTCATAAAATAACTAAAAAAATAACAAAATCTATTAAAAAGTTAGACTAATTATTAAAACAAATCTGTCACCCACAAGTTCATCAGCCTTCAATGGCAAGACAGATTAGCACTACTGAGGAATTACAATACTAACAAACCACAATGCATGTAGTCTGCATGAATAATAACATTAACACTATATTTAATATTAAAGGTATGTTTAAGATGAATAAACATTCACTTATTGGTTAAAAGGATTTTATTTCTTATGTTTTAGCTCCAAAATGATAGTAAAACTTTAAATGGTAAAGCCAATGCTTTAAATTAATTGATTCAAATCAAAGACAGTTATTGAGCTAAGAAAAAAATAGCCCACACTACATGTGGAGCAACACTATAATCATCACTAAATGACACACCTGAGTATAGTTCAAATAGCTTTATAAGCACGTTAATTAACTCAGACTTAAAATACATTTTTAAAAGTCTCCTGCCAATACTAAAATGTGCATATTTCAGTTCAAATGTAATTAATTTCTATATAAGAAGCATTCCATATATTAGAAAAACTCCTTGTTTAACCAATCAAAAAATAAATAAATAAACAAAACCATAAAAACCATACATTTGTTTCCATTAACTTAAAAAGAGCTGTTACTCTTTTTACTGTGTGCAAAAAAACAGCCAACATAAAAAAAAGACATTTGTGTATATATAAATAAAAAAAATCTGCTTACTACATGCTAAAGTGGCTTTTAGAACACTAAGATCAAGCATCTTACACAGCTATGAAGCAATGCCCAGAATGCATTTATGAAATAAAAATAGGATTGATACGCATATGTATTATTGATGTTCTCAATAAAGCCCAGGCTATTACGCACAATCGTTGGCCAACACTCGAGCCTTTCATATATCACTGGCCCTAATCTCCAGGCAGAAAATATGCGAATACCACGTGGAAAATAAATAAATAACTTGCAGGAGTGAAACATTGTGTGCCGAAAACCCCTGTGTTGCTTGGCGTTGGCTCGAATGGTAAAAATAAATCAAGCTGATTTTCCAAATGTTTCATGCGTGCCACGCTGTTGCAGCTCTTCGCAGCACAGATTGCACGCCCGATCAAGAATATCTGAGGTGGGGCCCCGGCTATTTGCATGTATGGCGGAGCCATTTGCACCAACTTATTAACACGTACACCTTAACCCACGAGCGGCGGGGTGAAGTGCCCTACAGAGCAGAGACACCCGGGGCAATGAAGACGTGGGGGGACCAGACCTCTCAGTCTCTTACTTGAGAGCCGAGGGCTGAAGTTTGGCACTGGCACCTTCTGTCTTACATACCAACAGCAGGAGAAATGAGTGTGTCAGCGTCGCAATAAACAAAGCATGCAGACCGCGAGAGAGAGGAACGGTGCGATGCGGTAAACTCTCACAAATTGATTTTTCTGGCCAGCACGTGAAATAGTTTTATTTACCCTCATGAACATTCAAACTTTTTCTTCATTGTCAATTCTTCGAATGAAATCTAACTGAATAATGGAATGTATTAAAAGAGTTAATTCACCCAAAAATGGAAATCCCTCACTTGTTCAAATCTTATTTGAGTTTCTTTTTCTGTTTAACACAAAAGAAGATATTCTGAAGAATGATGGAAGCTGTAGACCTCTGGGCATATTTTCATGCTATTAACAAAACCATTAAAGGTGCAGTAGGTGATTGTCTTCAGAAACATTTTTTGTTGTGCTGGCAGAAAGTCTCTTCACATTCCAATAGTAATGATTAAAGTAAATGATCTAAATGTTTTTATATGTATTTTTATATTCTGGGTCAGGCACATGACTAAAAAAAAATGTTTATCCAATTAAATATTGTTGGACCAACAATTCTGATAAGTAGCCCAAACTGACTGCCAACAAATGTAGATTTGCACAACTGCGCACCTCTGTTCACTCAGATCCACCGATGCACAGGCGCCGAGGTCACATGGACACAAATGACAGCGGTAAAAACAAATGCTGAATCAATATTGAAGTTACTTTTGCACCCTGGAGGAAGGAAGACACCATGTCTGAAGGATTTCTTTTAGACAGGTAATGTTCTGTTTTAAAACTCGTTTAGTCGCACAAAGCTAATGTTGACTGTGTTGCATTATGAATGGGTTATATGCACAGAAGTGTTGTTCAGCCACTGAAATCTTCCGGCAAAAGATTGATGTGACTATTTTCAGTTTCATAAAGGACCTTTTATAGCATCAATAATGTAGATTTTTATTCAGTTTAACAACCAAACATAAGTAAATAGTGCTATTCCGCCTATGCTTTACTGAGGTGAAGTTGGATTTATATTTACATTGGTTCGTTTTTGATGACGCGCTCCCTATACTGTTTACCATGCTAATTTGAATATTCGGTATGAAGTAGCATGCAAGTATGGCTTGCATGGCTATGGTAATAAGAGTAATTCCTGCACGCCGCTGGCCAAGCACTAAGTATACAGCAGTCGCTTTAGGACAAACATGTGAGAGAGACTAGCGATCCTAGCAAAGTTTTGTTTGCTACACAACTGAACACATGCTAGATATAATACAGTTTTTTGTTCAGAATTGTAGTATTATAAAGTACTATAAAGTTTTCTAACTGGCGAATGACATGATCTGGTGGATCTCTGTTATCTCTAATGTGTGTGTTTGAATTTCAGAAGCCGTGGCTTTGGATGGCAGGAAAGGGATTGTATTTGAAAGATATTATGCTAAATGGTTAGCATTCAGGCAGATCACCTACTGCACCTTTAACTATGACTTTTAGCTCAATAATCTCCTTATTCGCTGCTTATAAATCAGGGGTGACCAAACCTTTTCTTATGAAAAGCCAAAAACCAAACTTGATTGAGGGTGGTGGGCCGAAGGTAAATATACTGAACTGTATCACACTAAAGTTGCCATTTCCTAATTTAATAATTTTTAAAATAAAAAAAAAAAAATCTTACATACTTATATTAAGAAGCATATATTTACAGTTGAAGTCAGAATTATTCGCCCCCACTTTGAATTTTTTTTCTTTTTTAAATATTTCCCAAATGATGTTTAACAGAGCAAGGAAATTTTCACAGTGTATCTGATCATATTTTTTCTTCTGGAGAAAGTCTTGTTTGTTTTATTTCGGCTAAAATAAAAGCAGTTTTAAAATTTTTAAAAACCATTTTAAGGTCAAAGGTATTAGCCCATTTAAGCTATTTTTTTTCTCGATTGTCTACAGAACAAACCATCGTTATACAATAACTAGCCTAATTACCCTAACCTGCCTAGTTAACCTAATTAACCTAGTTAAGCCTTTAAATGTCACTTTAAGCTGTATAGAAGTATCTTAAAAAAATATTTAGTCAAATATTAAGTATTGTCATCATGGCAAAGATAAAATAAATCAGTCATTATAAATGAGTTATTAAAACTATTATGTATAGAAATGTGTTGAAGAAATCTTCTCTCCATTAAATTAGGGAAAAAAATAAACAGGGAGAGTAATAATTCAGGTGGGGGCTAATAATTCTGACTTCAACTGTATATATGTGTGTATGTATATATATATATATATACACAAGTTCAATGCTGAATATTGTAGTCAAGCTGCACCTGCCTTTGCCTTGATTTGCTTGTCGATGTCTTGAGCATTGTCCTCTATCTGTCAAGTAACAGTTTTTACGTTTTTATAAATCTGATTAATTCACAACAATTCATTTAATTTTTTTGTAATGCAACAATTAAACAAAAGGGTATGTTAAATTAGAACGATCTCTGTTGTAGCATTCGCCCCAACCATACCATCATCCTTCCTCTTTTCTCAGATGCGGTGGCAGGCCAAGTCAAAGGTTAACATGGGCCAACTTTGGCCCACGGTCCCTAACTTAAGCATCTCTGTTATAAATAGTTAATAAGGTGATACAGTTTAGGGATTTAAATAATGGGATTAGGGATGTACATAGAATGAAATCATGCAGAATATGTACTTAAGTGCTAATAAGCAGCCAATATCATAAAAATAGTAATTGGTTCCTATACTAAAGTGTTGCCAATTATTTTGCCTACTATGGAAGTCAACGAGTGCCAGCAACCAGCATTCTTTTAAGGGCCATAAACCCCCCTCTTTCGGTTCAAGTCTACCTCAGAATTTTTTCAAAAAATGCTTCATGATGGGCATGGAGCGCTGCAAGCAGAGGGAGGAGTGGGCGTGGACGGCAAAGGAGGGGAAAGAGGGGAGCGAACAACTGGTGTCAGTTGGCTCAAAAATGAGACTCAAACCTGAGGAGACCCATGATTTTGCAGTTTATAAAGTTAAAATGCAAAAAAATAAACAGTAAGTAGTGTAATGCAGACACAATGGATAGCAGTGAAGCTGGTCTCTTGCTCTATCTATTTCAACCATTAGCCCCGCCGGTAATCTAGTGGATTTAAAACATATGCAAACACATCAGCACGGATATAGGCGATGTGTCTGAATGGTAATGAACTCAACTGATAAAAGACAAAGTCCGCCATTCTCCAATTTTCATACAGCTCTCCCTACAAAAATCCTTTCTGCAAACCAACAGTTTTGCTGAATCGTGCCAGACAGCATGGAGGGGAAAAGAATGTAACAAACCCATTAGATCATGGAAACAAACACATACGACCCTTCATGAATGGCTAGATAGTGAGTGCCGTGCTCGGACGCGGTCTCACCCAGTCATTGGGTCTCACATCTTGGCTTCGGAAAGCATGTGTGCTAATGAATAATTAAGAAGCAGGATTTTCTTATAGGATAAGAAAATTCTACCATGAATAATAATGAGAAACCGACGCGCCATCACTACGTTAGCAGATTCCCGCCCCAATAATCATTTTAAATCCGGAAGATGAAATTAGCTGACAAAAGCTCAAAACTATCCAGTTTTCCCCACAATTAAAGCTGACAGGTGCTAACAATGCCTTAACTGATGCTCAACACATACAAATCTGTTAAAAAAATTAAAAATAAAGTACTCCAGGGTGTCTTGAACCTTTAAATTATCTTCATTTATATTCATCAGAAAAAGAAACATAATTTTAGAGTAAATTATGAGGTAATTTTGGGGTGAACTATCCCTTTAAATGCATTCATAAAACAGTCACTGAAAAATGTAATCTGTAGCTTGTTCGTACGTCAAATAAAAATCCTATATTCATACATCTCCTATGGCAAACGTAACTATAAATATTTCACACTTATAGATTCTCTCTAATCGCTCCATCTCACCTCTGAGCTCGGTCTGTGAGCTCTTGTGAGAAATGTTGCGTAATTGCAAAGGTGACGAACCATTTTAACAGCTCCAGTTATGTGAGGAAAGCTCACTTACATGCCCACACTGCACAACTATCTAAAAACGACATCCTTTTCAATGCGGGGCAGCAGCGGAGACGTAACTTTTTTTTCCTTTGTATCTTTTTGTCTGTGGTTCGAGGAGGTGGATATTGGCTAATATGTAAAGTTGTGGAGGAAACAGAAGGATGTTGTGCTCCCAGCAGAAGCTCGGTTCAGGCTGGAGGTACTGTGGATACACCCACACTCACTCACTCGCCCACACGCTGGCTCGGGCCGTGTGCCAGACGCCCCTCAACCCTACACTCAGTGGCCACATGTGCCCCTGCCTGAAACACACGCACACACACAGATTCACGCAAAAGTCTGAAGTGGTGCGAGTACACTTTTCAAACATATAAAAAGCCAGTATATAATTTCCGTTAATATTACAGACATATTGGGAGGTTATAAAGCTGCAGTTTGTAGAGTAGCGGCCAAAAATAATGTCTGGATAGGATCTTGTACAATATGTGCTTTATATGATCCTTTATTGATCCAGAAGTTAAATTACACTCTTAATATACAAGAAACATGTTATGCTGGCAAGAAGAGAACACTAAAATAAAAAAGGCATACTACAGTTTATACAACAAATGCATAGGAAAACAAAATCTCCCTAGTAGTATGCATAATCAGATATTAGATATCTTTGCTTCTCTGTTGTTTTTGATTTGCAGCCTTTTTTCTATACATTTCTCCATAAGCATTTCCCAGTGTTTTTACAAATGAAACGACAAAAATCACAGAGCAGAGCACATGCAGTTTTGGACTCTTTAAGCAAAATGTTGCTTATAGATGCTTAGAACATTTCAAAAAATGGACAAAGTACAAATTGTTCAGAGTCTGACATTACTTTTGGCAACTTTTATATATCTAATCAATCATTTATTGAACTTAAAAGTAGGTCTGTCATGATATCTATTTTATGTTGTACAATATTTTGCACCAAAATATATTGCGATAAACTATATTATTGTCATTTTAAGACCATTTTATGCCACTCATTCTATATGACAATATAATAGCATCATAATGCAAGTACACTCTTCCAAAGAACACATTATGCTTTATTCTTAAGAATATTTTATTTAATTATAGTCAGTTTAACAATTTAATGATTAGGCAATGGAATCAAAATGTAAAAACTTATTTCTTAAAAAATAATATTAATAAATGTTGAAGAGGTAAAGGTGAAAAAGAAATAGAGGCTGCGATATCTGCTACCAGATCTATTTTCTGTGTCTGACACCTACATAAAATATATACTATAGTAATTTATAGTAAATAGCTATACCATATTTTTTTAGCCATACTGACACCTCCAATAGAGATGTTGAAAAATTTGCTAAAATGTTGCTAGAATTGTTTTATGCATGGGCAATATATATTGCATCACCAAAAATGATTGAGATCATGCCTACTGTATGTGTTGCGCAATATTGTAAGATCTTGATTATTGCTGAAGGCCTACTTAAGAGCATTATTTGAATATGACAAAATATTGTTCTAGATGAACAGCAGATTTCTGTTCAAAAGTTTGGGATAAGTCCTTTAAAAAACACACATACACACACGCACGCACACAAACACAGGTAAAGTCAGAATTATTAGCCCCTCTTTGAATTTTTTTTCTTTTTTAAAATATTTTCCAAATGTTTAACAGAGCAAGAAAATTTTTACAGTACGTCAGATAGTACGTCAGACGTACAGTACGTCAGATAGTTCTTTTTTCTATAATTTGTTTTATTTAGGCTAGAATAGTTTTACATTTTTTAAATCCATTTTAAGGTCAAAATTATTAGCCCCTTTAAGCTATTTTTTCCCCGAACAAATCATCATTATACGATAACTTGCCTAATTACCCTATCCTACCTAGTTAACCTAATTAAGCTAGTTAGGCCTTTAAATCTCACTTTAAAAGTGTCTTGAAAAATATTTAGCAAAATATTATTTACTGTCATCTTGATAAAAATAAATCAGTTATTAAAAATGAGTTATTAAAACTATTATGTTTAGAAATGTGATTTTTTTTCCCCTTAAACAGAAATTGGGGAAAAAAAATAAACAGGGGGGCTAATAATTCTGACTTTAACTGTGTGTGTGTGTGTGTGTGTGTGTGTGTGTGTGCGCGTATATATATATATATATATATATATATATATATATATATATATATATATATATATATATATATATATATATATATATATATAAATATTTATTCAATAAATAAATCAAAGTAACATTAAAACATTTAGAATGTAACAGAAAACTCAAATAAATCTTAATTTGAACTTCCTTTTCAAAGAAGAACTATGAAAAATGACCAGTTTGCTTAACTTTAAGCTGTTTTCAACAGTGATAATAATAACAAATGTTTCTTGAGCTTTACATTTATCAGTGTATTTAAGGATTTTGTGATGCAGAAAACTGAAGTAATCATGCTTACAATTTAGCATTACGCTCTCAAAAAAACAGATTTTGACACAAAACAAGGGTTCCCAAACTTTTCAGCCAGCGAACCCCAAAATAACAATTCCAGTGACTCACAACCCCCACTATCCTTAGGTAATTATAAACATTTATTCAACAGTTCTGTATGGTTCTTGAATCTGATTTGTTGATAGCCATGCAATATTCTGCCAGTAACAACACTCATATCGCCTCTTCATCCTTCATTCTTGTGTATTACTACGCCCACATACAGCAACAAGCAGAGGACACTGAGCTGTTGGACAATATAATGTACTTTTGAGGCTTTTTTTAGTCGAGAATGTAGTTGTTTAGATTTCAACTATACCGTTTATTTATAAGGATAGTACCTATTTAAAATAGTTATCATTTCTAAGAGACAGTGCGTCGGCGGCCATTAGCCTGTCATACTGAACATCCACAAGATGTCAACTGAGAGTGCATAATAAGCCCTTAGGAAAATAGTAAGGAAAAAAAATACTGCGTAATTTGAAACTACAGCTGATCCAATCATTATTAAACAGGGAAGTGATATTCTATGTCGATCTCTCTGTTTTTGTATGTTGCAGTGCTGTATTTATACCATATAATTGTAGTGCATTGAGTGTAAGATGGGACTCGCATATCAGGAATGTGAGTTGTGTTGGCAGAAAGAAAGAAGAAATACCCGCATGTGTTTAGCGTTTTTCCTTTTCGCAAACACAACAGTAATCTGGTAGTGATTGCGCTGCTTTTTTTTTCGGGGTTAATTATTGTGATATCCAGATTGCAACAGAGAAATACTGTAGACTGTAATAGACTGTAATACTGTAGGAAGATTTACTGTAGGAAGAAATAACGGTAACACTTTATAATAACGGTAACACTTTATAATAACTACACACTATGAACCATTTATTAAGCATTAGCAAATAGTAAATTCATTATGTGTTAAGCATTAACTCTACATTAATAAACGTTAGTAAGCAGTGTATAACTGCAGATACAAATGCTGTGTTCTTGACTTACAGTACAACCACATTTATAATGTGCTTAATACTTGTACTTTCCTACTTTGTTAATGATTTATTTTTTATTACTAAATTAAGCATTGCATTATTAACAAACCAGTTGTATTTAAGAGTAGTCGATGGTATACAGCCACATGGCACTGCTATTCATGTGATATTGCTCATATAACCAATACACACAACAGTGCACACACGCACGCACGCACGCACGCACGCGAGCGCGCACACCAATAGGCCTATACAAACACAAGCATATTACCAACACAAAAAAGTGCAACAGTCTAACAACCATATAGTTTTTTTGTCATTTATTTACTTATTAAATTTAATATTAACCTTACCTAATAGGCAGAATGTTTACTGCACAAGTCTATTCTTGGTTTAATTTTGTCAATCATGTTCAGTATTATTTTGAAAAATCTTTAAAATATATATATTTTTTAAATTTTGAGTGCTGTAAAGGTGTCAAAGTTTACTATGGTGCTGTGAAATCAATCTGCTGTAACTGACCCTATTGCTTTTTCATTAATATAATGTAAACACCGGTCGCAATCCAAAGAAAAAAAAAAATTGACTGATTTCTAATAGGACTGATTTCAGTTGTTGTTTTGATGAATCCCTTACCCAAAGAGCACCAACCAATTATTTGAGTAACCCCCTGAGCGCTTTTTGTTTGTTGTTTTTGAAAAAAATAATCATTTGCTTTTTGCTTGCATGTTGTTTATGTAACTATTAAATACTATTTTTATGTTGTGTGATTATGGATAAAATATGATAATTCTAATGGTTTAATAGCATATTTTTATATTAGATTTTTGGAAATTACAAAATGACCCCCATACACTGTCCGGCAACACCCTAGGGAGTCCCAACCCCAACTTTGGAAATCACCGAGTTAGAAAACAGTTGTGATTAATTGATTGTACAAACTGTTTTATACTATTACCGTTTTACCATAGTTTAGACTACATAAGTGCAGCATAACAGACTTCATTCAAAAACAATACCAACATTATTGCATTTCAGTTTTGCTCTTAATTATTGTATTTTTTTCATGCCTAAAATTCATTAAAGAAAATTCTTCCTTCAGAATTCCCCCGAAAAATAACTGGTTTAGCTATTTATTTTCATAGTCTGTAAGTTTGCAAACCAAAAGAAATGGTCCAGATATCACCAAAACAACAACTGCAATGTGAATAATGAACAAGAATCCTATAAACGCCTTTTAAAACATTTCTAAATGGAACCACAACTGAAAACCACTGACTCGTGAGTGCAATTGATTTCACTGTCACCCCAAAGATTCACACCCCTAAGTGCTGTTGGTTATAGTTGCGTCTCTCATTATGCAAATGCATTAATGTCATAGCGTGATACACCAAAGCGGATTCTACAGGGAGGGTGTATGTGATGCAGGAGTGAAGGTCAGTGCTGCAGGTGTGTGTATACCTCTGCTTCATGCGCTGATGCATCCTCCCATGCTGCACACACTGCTCCTCCATCTCCTCACAGCGACCTCTCAGCTTCTCAGCGCTCTCCTGCAGGTGCTCTCTCTCCAGAGACAACTGCTCGATCTCTGCTCTACACACACACACACACACAAACACATGCTCAAACTGCACAGTTCCACTCTTCAATAGTGCTAAATAAGGATGCTGAACTCTAATACTGCTTGATCTGGTATTGGATCATACAGACCAATAAAATACTAAAGTTGCAGTTTAAAGAACATAAACAAAACAGCTAAAACAGCTAAAGTTAGCTAAAACAGAACTAGTATATAGGTACTGATATATTCATAATCAATTCTTTTTAACCACTTTTTTGTTATTTAATGATGGCTAATGACTAGTAAGAAGTCACATGACATAAAAACAGAACACAGAGACTGATGTTTAAACACACTAAGCAAAAAGTATACAAGGAATTCCATCCAGTTTTCACCAAAGTTTTTTTGTGTGGGCTTGTATTTTACAGTACTGTAAAAATACTCAAAAATTTCTCTTTCAATATTTTCAAACAATTATATTTGACTTACCAAAGTCACACAATTTCACATCTGTCACATCCATATCAGAGAGATGTCACATCCATGATAGGGCTGTGCGATTAATCGAAATCGCAATCACAATTTGAAAGGTCAAGATTAGCCAATCGATGCTGCGATATGAAATATATACGTATTATTTAATATTCCCCGCTCGAAGCAAATGCGTGGTTGCCGTCTGTGTGTGATAGTCTTACTAGCCAATTGAGTGAGCACACTTTCGTTCTACCCAATCAGAATAGCGCAATCGAACTATGCGGAACACCCACACAAAAAAAACAAACAAACACATAAAACAAACAAGAAAGTGCTTACGAGTGGGAAGGTGGCAAATACCACTTCAGAAGCATTAATAGACAAATTAATATCAAAGAGAAATAGGACATCGATAATATGGGAATATTTTGGTTTCAAAGTCACAGACACCGAACATAAACAGGTAATTTGTCAGAAATATAACAACCAGCAACTAAAAAAACACCACAGGCAGCTATACGAGGAGTGTCTTGCTAAAAAGTCAATTGAAAGTATTGCCAGCGACACCCAATCTAGTAGCAAGCAACAGCAAATTGTCATTATTACAGGAAAAATCATTTTTTTTTGTTTTTACAATAAGCTACACTATTTCCCTAATTTGAGTTCAACATGTTAACAGAAAGGTAAGGTCATTTTATTTGTGTTTACTGTTTGTTCTAGAGAAAAAGGAGTGCTTCATTTCTGAATATTTAAAAACAAATTTGAATAAATGTTTAACTTAATATCTTTTCAGTTCCTTTTTTAACTAACACTCACTGCGATTTAGCAGTAAGAAGTTATGATACAGATTATTGAGCTGAAGATTAAGTACAAAATTAAATCGCAAATCAAATTGAAATCGCAATATGTGTCAAAAAAAATTGCAATTAGATATTGTCCCCAAATCACTCAGCCCTAATACATAACTAAACTTTTTCCTTATAAATGCAACAACTAAAATATATAAAAATCAATAATTTTTGTTCTATAGAGAACAAAATATATACTCTTATGCTCTTGATTAGCATTATTACTTTTGGGTTGTGCAGTTTGACTCACAGAATTACTGCAAAGTATGTTGAATACTGTAAACTCGCATACTTTTTTTTTGTCACATCCATAACGCATGTTTATTTCCCTAATTTAAATTATAAAAACGTTTACAGATCGATATTTTTCTGATCCTATAGCTCTGTGGTTAGTTGTTTTTGAAAATTTAAACACGTTTCAATTTAATGTTAACATACAGTGTACTTTTTCTGCGAATTTATATTTTACGTATTGCTGCGAATGTCACATCCATAACGTTTTATTTTTTATCTATTCCTCTATGTGATTTCCCAGTGAGTTGAGATGATTGGCTTTGTTTTAATATTTTATATTCATAAGCACCACTCATGCTTTTTCCCTTGGATATTTCTTTTTGTTTGTTTGGATTTCTGTAAATAATTTGTATCTCTTTTTTGCACCATATTTTGATAAATAAATTCTCTGGCTGTAGTTAGTCTTGCATATTGCCTCTTGTCATCAACATCACAAAACAATTTCATCACAATCTCAATACCACCTATTGCATTCTTAGAATAAAATCTGAATTTGTAACACTTGAAAAGTGAAAGTGTCCCAATTTTGATATTTTATAGTTTCCTCATTTTGGTGCTTTACCCCAAATAGTTTTACACCAATTCAAGATTAAAAAACAAAACAAGAATAAACACTTTAAATTGTCCTATAATATAAATTGTATCATCAGCTCTTGCAATGTCTGAAAGCGTTTATTCAAGGATCAGGTCACTTTAAAGCTCTCCTTTCTAAAATCCTACTTTTCTCAGATTTTTCAGATGACAGTCTGTTGTGATTGGTCTATTGCTTACATGAGTCAAAAACTAAATGACCATTTTCATAATTGAAGTTCAGCTCTAAAATTGTCATCAGCGCTGGTAGACATGAACAGTAATGATTGTTTTAACCCTTACAGTTAAGCCTAGTTACCACCAGTCAATCCAGTACAGTATGGTACATTTCATGTCGGTAAACCCTGATCTGGTTTGCAATTCCACTGTCAAGCACCAACAGTACCAGATCATACTGTTCAGCCATCCATCCATCCATCCATCCATCCATCCATCCATCCATCCATCCATCCATCTATCCATCAATTTATCCATCAATCTATTCATCCATCCGTCCATCCATCCATCCATCCATCCATCCATCCATCCATCTATCCATCCATCCATCCATCCATCCATCCATCAATCTATCTATCCATCCATCCATCTACTTATTCTTTTTAACATTTATAAAAGCTAAATAACACAAGAAAGGTCATATTTGAAAGTGCATCAAGGGTACACTTTTAATACAGCAAGTATTTAAACAGTTTACCAGGTAGTAGTCGAGTAGCATTTTGTTTGCTTGTTTGTTTTTCCATTTTTATTCAAATGAGACTAGAAACAATGAGCAGGGGAACAGGTTAAGGCTCACTTTATGAGTCACAGCCAGATTTGAACTTGGGACTAGGCAATAAGCCACAGCTCCAGTAGCAGTTAGTTAGGCAGAAACGAATGTGTGGCTCTTTCCTTAACAAGACCTCACTCCCTCTGCACCAGAAACACCTGAGCTCTCTGCCATCAGGTAAAGCCCTGCCAAGTCAACTCCATTAGCACTGTAAACACCCGCCTCTCCAAACTTAAAGAGCCTACACGGAAGACATCAGCTCCTAAAAACGGATCTTTGATTGAATGTGCAAACTTGTCCAAATAAAAGTCAACAGCCGACATGGTAATGGGTCGTGTTTGATCAGACTGTTGTAAATACACATACAAGCACATCTCTGCTGCACCAAGACATGTGAGTCTTGAGCAGAATGAACCTTGTGGCCAGCGTGCTGCGTGCTCATCTGCCTATTGGTTTAAAACACAACACTGAACAGAAGGCCACACTGTCACCGGATATAAAACAACAGGACAGGGAGATCAGTAGAGGGAAATACATCAACAGAATTTATTTACAGACTATGTACTGCTCCTGTGAGCTCATGAGTGTTTACATGACTATGTTTTGAATATCCGTCTATGGTGTTATTGTTAGCAAAAACAAAAACATTTCTGTTCACTGAAATGAGCATCAACACTCAAGTGAACACAAGGGAAATGCAACGTATATACAGGTGAAGTCAAAATCATTAGACCTCCTGTGATTTTTCTTTCTCAAATATTTCCCAAATGATGTTTAACAGAGCAAGACATTTTTCACAGTATTTCCCGTAATATTTTTTCTTCTTAATAAAGTCTTATTTGTTTAATTTTGGCTAAAATAAAAGCAGTTTTACATTTATTTAACACCATTTTAAAGTCAATATTATTAGCCCCCATAAGCAATATTTTTTGATTGCCTACAGAAAAACACACTGTTATACAACTACTTGCCTAATTACCCTAACCTGCACTTGAAGCTGATTACTAGTATGTTGAAACATATCTAGTAAAATATCATGTCATTATGGCAAAGATAAAAGAAATCCGTTATTAGAAATTAGTTAAAACCAATATAACTAATTACATATAACTACTATTAAATATTAAAACTACTGCTGATGATTTTGTATGTCAGCAGTTGATGATTAATATATTTATATATTATATAATATATCAGTTATATTTATTAGAAATGCATGCGGTGGATACAGTATTTAAATTGCTGTAACCTGTTACTATTTCTTCTTCCACATTTTCAAATTTCACTTAGAAAATATTCTGTTTTTCTCACCAAGTCTGCTTTCAATGAGCACAATATAAATAATAATATTGTGAAATATATTACAATACCATTATACTGCATAATAATTAGTTGCTAAATATCACAAAATATGAGTAAGACCCTGAGCCAATGCAACATTTCAGGTCAACTATCCATTCCTATTTGTTTTATCCTACTAATTTCATTCACCTTGTTTGCAGAACTAATGCTCCTATTCTTAACATTTTGCGCTTCTTCACAAACACTCCATCAGAGCAATATAAATTACATACACAACTAATCCATCCATGTTAATATGTAGAGTTGAAGTCAAAATTATTAGCCCTGTGAAATTTGTTTTCTAAAGTGATGGAATAAAAGGCTGGAATGGCTGGAATAAAAGCAGGTTTGACCTTTTTTTAAATAAACTAAAGGGGAAATGAAGCACTCAGTCAAGTTAACCTTATTTTGTGCATTGGATTCCACTTTAATGAAAATATATTAAACAAACTCGATGAATGTAAGCATTTTCCAGAAAACGGCGTGTTTTACTATAGATTTTAGACCTAGGGCGCAGCCATCTTGGAATGTTGCTGTGTCTGACGTCACGGGGTTGGTTGAGTTTCTTCCGCTGAACAGAAACAATGGAAGTAAAGGAGACTGTAAAGCCTAATTTAACCCAATGCGTGAAGTTGTGGACATGGAGCTGCTGCAAATACAAGCATCAGATGTGTGTCTAATATAAAAGTAAAGATATTTATTCTATTTACAAAATAAGCTAAACTTGACTGAGTGCTTCATTTCCCCTTTAAAGTCAATATTATTAGCACCTTTACGATTTATTATAAAAAAAATGTTATCCAATAACTTGCTTAATTATTCTAACTTGCCTAATTAACCCTTGTGCACTGTTTAAATTTACTACCCATTTGCTATGTTAGGGACAAAACATTCACTGAATTAAACTGCTGTAAAAATGCATCAGATTAACATTTTATTCTTTTTTATTTTTGCATAAATCTGTTAATCAACCACTGATCAAAACTACTAAATTGGTTAGAAAATTTACAGGATTTTAACTCATTAATTGCCAAGTTCATAAATGATGTCACTGATATAGTGAAAAAAAACCCACACAAAATGACGCATTGACGCATTAAATTTTCATTTTTTTTCTCCCTAACTTACTGTTGTTGGCTGTTTTTGCCCCATTGACTTCCATTATAACCACATTTGATGGTGCATAAATACACAGTCTTTGTTTTTATTTACTCTATCTAGTTCTGAGAGCTGACATGCATTTTTTGATTTTCTCAGACATTAAGGTAAGTGCGTAAAGGTCACTCTCACACTCACAGACACACAATCACACAGTTTAATTTAATGTTGCACTCCATATAAAATGCAGAAACTAAGCCTTTTTTGCACAGGCCTATCTAAAGGGATAATGATGCCAACTGATGATCAACAGTAAAATTGACAAATTATACCTTCTCCCAACAGGGAAAACCACCAACAATCAAAACTGCATGATGATATGGTGTCATGGTTTTGTAATAAAAAAGAATGTGGTTATAATGGAAGTCAATAGGGCAAAAACAGCCACCAACAGTAAATTATAGAGGGAAACAAATGAAAATCAATCAAAAACAATGCATCAGAGTCAATGTTGTTTCACATGTCTAAGAAAGGTTAAAAAAATCCAGTCCACAATTACTTTTTATATTGAAAGCATGTAATTTTGTGTATTTTTTCCACCAAATCAGTGTTCAGAGTGTTTTGTTGAGTTTTTTTTTTATTCAAAGCATTTTCTCAAAATAAAAGTTTGTCACCAAAAATCATTCTTCTAACTAAAACACAGAAAAAGTTATGGCCAAATTAAGAAGCAAAATCACCCCAAATTGGATTAAACCTTCCCCAACAGTACACAAGAGTTACCATAATAACCTATTCAAGTCTTTAAATGTCACATTAGGCTGAATATGAATATCTAGCAAAATAACTATTAAAATATCATTATGTCATCATGGCAAGGACAAAATAAATTAGCTATTATGTTTTATAATGTGTTAAAAAAATCCTCTTTCCGTTAAACACCACTTAAATTTCACAAATCATTTAAATTTAATTATAAAAGTTTGAGAAAAGTAAAACACCTCTCACTGGCCGACCTTTGTCAATTCTCACTAAAAATGCTGTAAACTGCGTACGGTCAGAAATACGTGGTGCATCCATCTTCTTCAGAGGTCTTCTTGAGTTCAGCGTGCGGGCGGAAGGGGGAGGGCGAGCAGCAGTGGCCTGTACCTTCCCAAGCTGGGCTGACTGACCATGGCAGATTGCAAGCTGCGATGTGAGTAATGCGCTTTACACTGTTTTAACAGCTGACTACCCCAGAGGCCTGAGGTGAGAGGCACATGTGATGGGCAGAGAGCAAAGCCTGCATGGAGGACAGGCTGGCGTGTGCCAGGGTACAGTGACAGCTCCCTTACTGGGGCACAGACTAGAGCAGTATGGCATGGAAAGGATGCCACGCTCTGGATAACACACCGCGAGTGGCTCTGCGCTGAATGTCCGACTTCGCGAAGATACACAATTCACAAAGCGTCAACAAGATCAAACAGTTGAGAAGACGATGTCAGGCAATCTGCATTTCAAACATGGAAACTGATTTTCACTGATCTCGCTGCTAGGAATAGCACAGTTTCAGTCAGCACTATGTTTAGTTCGGCTGTAAATACGCTAGATGTGACATCTTTTGACCAACATATCTCCACTTATTCACGTCTGATGGCCACTTGAAGGTATAGTACACTCAAAATGAAAATGTGCTGCTATTTTACACATCCTGAGGTTATCTGAGGTGACTTATTTCTTTAGAACAATAGTAAATTAGCTGAATCAGTGGTTCTTAGTGATTAATAAAATGCAAGTCGATGGCTATCAGAAGTTTGCCAGTCAAAAAAAAAAACTTAATACCTGTGACTTTCGGGAATACACTGAGAAAGCTTGTAAAGTTAAACTAAACAATTTATAACAGCATTACCTGTAATCCAAAGTATAATAAAGTAAATGCTCAGTGTACCATCAGGAGATTAATAATTCATTAATAATTGAATATTTAATCATTTGTTTTGCCTGTGTATGTAATCTATTTGTTTGACTCTCAGTTGACCAGAATTTTATGATTTAATAAAAAAAACTTAAATGAAAAAATTTATTTAATAGTATTGATGGTCCCATGACAATCCATTTTCATTCTAC
This sequence comes from Danio aesculapii, assembly GCF_903798145.1. NCBI lineage: Eukaryota > Metazoa > Chordata > Actinopteri > Cypriniformes > Danionidae > Danio > Danio aesculapii. Next base: position 32,591,344 of record NC_079447.1, on the reverse strand, counting down.
AAAATATTATTATTATAAAAAAATATTATTAGGGCTCTATTTTAATGATCTAGGTGCAAAGTCTAAAGAGCATGGCACAAAAGCATTAAGGGCATGTCTGAATCCACTTTTGCTATTTTAAGGAGGAAAAAATATGCTCTGCGCCCCGTCGCATGGTCTAACAGGGTTGTGCTTATTCTCTTAAGGAGTTATGGGTGTGTTTTGAGCATAACATGTATTAAACAATCAGAGTCTCCTCTCCCTTTACATTTAAACGTTAATTGCGTCGCACCATGGCGCATTTGCTATTTACATAGCGGACTTTGTAAGTGGAAAAACTGAACGCTTCACTAAAAAGAAAGCGGTTAAACAAACCATCAAAGAATGAGCCTCCTCCATTTGGCCTCTTTACTTACTCTTTACTTTACTTTTACTTTTAAGGAGACAGTGTTGTACGCACTCCACTGAAGACATTCATTAGCCTACATATTTAATTTTGTTTGTAAAGCGAAAAAAATGGTTTTAAAAATATTTCTAAATCCAGTTCTAATTTCCAGCAAATGAATAAATGAACAACAATAATTAAGTGTGGTCAAAAAATATCCAAACACAAGTGCTATTCTTCTGCCCCATATGGTGATCCATATGTCTGCAAAAACCAACAGGTGAACAAATCTAAACTAGTTTTTATTAAAACAAATAGAAATACGCATATAACAAATAACAATGCTAATAATAATAACATTATACAAATTCACAAATCCCCCCCGAAGATGAGGCATGGATGTATTGTTTTTTATATTTATAGAAAATAATAATTTTTGTAGCATTTTAATTCTTTATTTTTTTAATATGTACAGATATTTGTGTATTGCTGTAAATCATGTGTGTATTAAGCAATGTGTAAGTGTTTGAACCTGCATAGGCCTATAACTAATGTGCACTGCACTGGACTTTAGACCAGCTTTTAATTGGTCAATGGCGCAGTCTATTTTAGTTCCTTAACAGTCTATTTTAGTTCCCTTAGTTCCTTAACACATCTCCTTTTTAGACCGGCACACCCATGAATCCATAAAGTGGTGCACATAGATTTGCTATTTAATCAACGTGGTGCAAAACATGAAAATTACTGTTGCGCTGGTCTGAAAATAGCAACAACTCGCGTCAAATGGGTATATGATAAAGCCAAAGGTGCAAAAGGTTATTCAGAACATTAAAATGTTCTTTAACCTAAAAAGAACTCTTAAGAATCATTGCCTAAATGATCATTTAGAATCTTTATTTTTGTGGCCCAAGTTTAACTGTATGTAACATACTTTATAAAGCTGCGGTCACACTAGACCTGTAAAATTCATGGTAGTGTAAAAAGAGGCGGGATAAAACGAGAGAATGTGTCACTGCAGCAATAAGCGATTGTTTGCTCCATTTTTACCTTTCTGTACTGAGCGCTCATGTTTTGATGTTCCACTGGGTCTTACATTCACGTGACACAAATTCACAGGTCAGTATTCACTAAACCTAAACTTTGCTACACAGTAAAATATCTGCGCATGGACCTTCATTTCTGGTCTGACGTATTCGCATGAGTGTCAATAGAAGTCAATGGAATGAAAAGTCTTGTCCACGAATCTGAGTTTTGCATTGAATTTGAGTTTGCACTGAATTGAAATCAGGTTGTTTTGAGTGGTGCAGGGCAGAAAGCCATGTAAGCAGAGACCTGTGTACCACATTGAAGTTCTACAAAAGGCTGGGGAGCAACTTTCATTGTGTTATATATTTGCTTGACAATTAAAGCTTGCATTCATCATTTGTCAATTCCCACCTCCTCTGTTCCTCAACCTTGTTAAAGTGGTATACGTGATCTTAAATGAAAGTGCAACATACCTGCTGCTCTGAGCCAGTTCCTCCAGCTTTGCCCCGAGTGTGTGACATTCCTCCTTCAGTTTCCTGATCAGGCTGTTCTGAGCACTCAGCAGAGCATCTGTTTCTCTGACTGTGAACAGATCAAGTATTGACTCATTAACACTGCAAACACAGATGTGCTGAAATACATGCTTTATATAACACAGGTACAGCAACACAAAACATTGATGTTTTTCATGGGCCTAAAAGGGTTCAAGGTCATATGTCAAACTCAGAAAACAGATTTCTTACATGGATTTATAACCCGGATCATTAAATGTATTTTTCAAAAAGGGGCGTTAGCTTTTAACTCAAGAACACTTCGTTTTTAATATTTATGTCTATCCAGTAAAGTTCATTTTCTTTAAGTATTTACTTACTTTTTTCTTTATAGTACACATTTACATTTATGTACAGTTATTATATATTTGTTGTATTATTATTTAATATATTGTTCAACCTCATAATATATCATTTAAATCTGACTAAAGAATTTGGATGAACTTAAGAACTTTGAAGTTGAAGTTGAACTTGAAGTGGTTAGTTAGTACTGTTGCCTTTCAGCAAAAAGGTCGTTGGTTCGAGTCTCGGCTGGACCAGTTGGCATTTCTGTGTGGACTTTGCATGTTCTCTCTGTGTTCATGTGGGTTTCCTCCACAGCCCAAACATGCGCTATTGATGAATTGAATAAACTAAATTTGCCATAGTGTATGAGTGCATATATAAGAGTATATGGGTGTTTCCCAGTACTGGGTTGTAGCTGAAAGGGCATTAGCTGCGTAAAATATATGTAGTTTAAAGCAGGAATGGTTGGCGTTTCATTCTGTTGTGGCGACCTCTGATAAATTAAAGACTAAGCCAATGGAATATAAATAAATGAATGAATGAAAATGCAATGCATTAAGATAATGGGGTTGTTTTTATGTCGTTTATTTAATCGTAATATGGATATTAGATTTATGTTAGGCCAGGTATTTATGCGTTTTCTACTTTAAAACCTGAACATGAACTCCACAGGTTTGTGTAAAACCTGACTTCTAGAATGATTTGAGATGACCCAAAGTGCATCTGGGATATTAAAGGAAGATCACCTGACATGATTACACAACTACTTTCACAAAATAACTTGTTTGAAAAAGGACCTTGAAATTGCGTAGAATCGGACATATTTAAAATTAATTAAAATATCTTTAATGGTTTATTAAGAAGTATTTTTCATGTTTAACCATTTATTGGGATAGGACAGTGGAGGATAGATAGGAAAGCATTGAGAGCAAAGAGAGGGGAAGTCATAGGAACTCAAGCCAGGAATCAAACTCAGGTTGCTGTGAGCCCCATGGTGCTATGTGCGCGCACACTTAACCATGTAGGATTCCTGAAGGAAGCTGATACAAATCTTTTCTACGCATAACTTGTATTACCAGCTACTGAAATACCATTGTTGTTATATGATGTACGTTTATATTGTATGTGTAAGTACATGCATTTACTTAAATGTTTGTATATTTTTTATTATTATTATTTTATTTATTTTTTGTATTTATTTATTTTTTCTATTTTTAATGTTTTACTTTTCATTTATTATTATTATTATTATTATTATTTTGTTTAATTGGTTTTGATTTCTGTTGTAAATGTTAAAACCTACTAAAATCAATAACTATCAAAAAAAAAAGAATAGCAGTTTTAGCACTATCCTGAAAAATATATTTCACATAACAAACGTTTAATAGCAACTGAATTAAAAAAATGAAAAGTGTACATGCACAATCTTAATACTATGTTTGCGTTACCTGGATGATCCTAATGTTATGTTTTGTGATAGTCATTCACAGGGCTTGACATTAACACCCGCCAACCCGAGAAATGTGGGTAGATTTCAGCTGTGGCAGGTTGGACTTCCAAGTCACCTTCACTAGCCACTCTGGCCAGTTGTGTGCGCGATCATCCTTTCATTATCAGTGTTTTCTGCCTGCTTTCTTTTGGATTACCTCTCTATTCACAGTATGTATAGTTAACTGGTGATCTGGGACCTTTAGCCTGGACAAACTACTGTGCATTTTAGATACATGACAATAATTTTTTTAATGTCTATTGTTTTTGAATATGAAAAAACAATATGAATATGAGTATGAAACCACAACCCATTTGCTCATGCTCATTGAGCATGGTCATTCACGACACACAAAAAAAGTTAAATGAATGAGGAGGCATGTGGACATCTAAATCAAGTAATTTTAACAATTTATGCAAATGAAATATATTTTCCCAACAACAAAATTGTGGCTAGTGAAAATGACAAGTGGCTAGTAACTTTGAAAACTACTAGCCACAGTGGCTGGTGATCAAAAAAGTTCATGTCAAGCCCTAGTCATATATATTACACAGTTAAAACTGTTCAGGAAAAGAGAAAAACTCTTCATAGCCTGCACGTTCCTTCATTTTTCTAATATTTTCTGCATGTTTAAACCATTTCAGTGCAATCGCAATATAAATTAAAGATTCATCCTTTTACACGGAGAGCATCAACTTTTAAATTAGAATCAAGTAAACATGTTAAACTTTTTGTTCTGCATCCATCTTAATGCCTTATGTTAAAAGAAAAAAAATCACTTTTAATAGTTATATACGAGTCCCTAAATAGTCATTACCGAAAAACAGTCGCTGGAAAATCTGATTATGTGGACAACCTGATATTATTTATCTTGTGAGATATATAAACTTATATATGCTCAGCATATACAAGTACACCCCTCAAAAATCTATCTTTTAAATTCACATTTTTAATAGGAAGCTATACAATATTATATTTGTGCATATACATTAGATTAGTCAGTACTGAAGTCAAATCTGGAGCTTATCTAACAGCATAACTTACGATAATGGTCCATAACTACAGTAGTACACCCAAACTTATGTTATAGAAAAATATTAAATGCAAATTCAAAAATAGAGGAAAACTCAAGAAGCAAAAAAATGAAACATTTAGGTAAAATTTGTAGGTTGTATTATTTATTTATTTATTTTTGTAATATTTTGCTTGAATTTATTTGTTTTATCTTTCAGTTTCTGTTTGGTGACTAAAATATAATTTTAATAAATATATCTGTTTAATAAATCTGTTTTGTTTAAATGCACCAAAATACATTGCCTCTATTCACTGAGAAATGGATACAAATAATCATTTTCAAAATGGGGTGTACTCAATTACGCTGAGCACTGTATATATAGATAGATAGATATGTTATGTAAAAAAGCTTATTCAAAAATAACATGCACCTTTAGAATTCCTCTTATCTGAATAAAATTACAAGAATTTCCCAGAGTCTGAAAGATGAATGAAAAACTGTATAAACGCGAAGAGAACGTGAGAAGAAAAACAGGCAGAAAGCAGGGAAGCAGTGACAACATGGATGCCGGTGTTCATTAAATTTAGTTTTCATCAAGTTCAAAAAGTGCAGAAGCTGTTGAAAGTTCACCAAAAGGATCCTACTGGGTTGCTACGCTTTGAAACAAACTGGGCATGTGCAGGCCACAGAGAAAACACCACACACAAACCGGGATAAAAGAAACAAACTGGACTCTAAACAAACAGGGCAGAGTCAAAAAAAAAAAAGAAAAAAAAAAAAAAAGCGGTATCATCTAGAGGCGATTCTGTCTTAACTTCTAAAATCAATCCGTTTAGAGTTTAGACAGAGTGGGAAGGGGGGGAGAGGGGAGCAGGACAAAAATAATTAGCTATCGAGAGTGGCCATTATATGCTTAGAGAGAGAAGTGGTCTGCAGTATTAAAGGACTAATTCCATAAGCCCGGAGAGCTTCCTGCTGAGCCTCTGATGCCATTTCTCTTTAGACAACATGTGTGCCGTGCAGCCGCGCCAGAAAGAAGCCCTTTGTTTTCTCTGCGCTTTGTTCTGGCAATCAGCATGCCTCAAGTTTCTGGAAACACAGGTAAATAAACTAAACTCGCCCATCCAGATGGTGCAACAGATGTGAGAGCAGCACTCTGAAATCAGCAGACAGTGGGCAGCGATAGCCCGCCTCCCCCCCATTTTTAAACGCTAACTAATACGTAGCGCCGAAGCTCTGGAGCGCCGAGCATCTGCTCCCTTCGGCCAGCCAAAGGTTACAGGTGTTCCTGATGCCGTCCCGCACAGTGTGGCTCACGCTCGGAGCATGTGGGGGTGAGGCAGGCGGAAGGGCGGGAGAGGCGCTTGTTCTGGCAAAGGGGCAGAGCACCGGCGAACACCCACCACTCTTCTCGTGCTGCGCCTCCATTTGCTGGAGCGTCTGTGTCAGCTCACGTTCGCGCCGCTGTGCCTGGAAGGTCAGAGCGGCCATGTCCTCGCCACAGCAGCGCTCTGATGCCTCCTTCTCCTGCCTGCAGAGTGTGAGAGAGAGAGAAAGAGAGAGCAAGAAAACAGAGAGAGACAAACACATGTAGATCAGTCATGCACATGAAGAGCTGCTTAAAGAGAGAGATTTCTGGACCACTAGCGTCACCAAATGGTACTGCAAAATTTAAGGTTTCAAACAGGTTTCCTAGTCACTACCCGGTCATTGGGCAGAATTATTTTTAAAAACCTGCTAAGCTGTAGTGGACCAGGATGCTTATTCAAACAATACAATGCCATGAGTTAAGAGTCAGAGGGCCCTATCATACACCCGGCGCGATAAGGCGCAAGACGTGTTTGACGCGATATGTTGCTATTTTCAGACTAGATCCGCTTGATCCCATTCCCTCTCATCTCTTGCAAGCCATTTCTCCTGCAGTCATACCAACACTGACTCACATAATTAACACATCTCTTGACTCTGGTTTATTCCCGACTTCATTTAAGCAGGCTAGGGTAACCCCACTGCTAAAGAAACCCAAACTGGATCAAACGCTACTTGAAAAATACAGACCGGTATCCATGCTTCCATTCATGGCCAAGATTCTGGAGAAAGTAGTGTTCAATCAAGTCCTAGACTTTCTTACTCAAAACAACCACATGGACAACAAACAATCTGGCTTTAAGAAAGGCCACTCAACTGAGACTGCCCTGCTCTCGGTCGTGGAGGATCTCAGACTGGCTAAAGCAGACTCTAAATCATCTGTCCTCATCTTGCTGGATTTATCAGCTGCTTTTGACACTGTAAACCACCAGATCCTGCTATCTACGCTTGAGTCACTGGACGTTGCAGGCACTGTTATTCAATGGTTCAGATCTTGCCACTCTGACAGGTCATTTAGGGTGTCTTGGAGGGGAGAGGTGTCCAACCTACAGCATCTAAACACTGGGGTACCTCAGGGCTCTGCTCTTGGGCCACTTTTCTTCTCCATCTACACGACATCTTTAGGAACAGTCATCCAGAAACATGGATTTTCCTACCACTGCTATGCTGATGATACCCAGCTATACCTCTCTTTTCACCCTGATGATCCCTCGGTTCCAGCTCGCATCTCAGCCTGCCTGTCAGACATTTCACACTGGATGAAAGATCATCATCTTCAGCTTAACCTCGTGAAAACGGAAATGCTTGAAGTTTCTGCCAACCCGACTCTACACCATAACTTTTCAATCCAGATAGATGGGGCAACCATTACTGCATCCAAAATGGTAAAAAGCCTTGGAGTAACGATTGATGACCTACTAAATTTCTCTGACCACATTTCTAGAACTTTGCGCGGTCGCATACCAAAAATTTAACTACACGAACATTGATGATGATTGGCAGCTGTGCCACAGATGCCTTGAAATGGCATATTTTCTATTACAATAAAATTATTATTTACATTAAATGTTTGTTTTCAGAAGACTCAAAAAATTCACTGTTTAAAATATTATTTACAGGATATACAGTTATTTTATTTAGAAGAGATACTGCTTATTTTCTACTTTTAATATGAAAAACTTCAAATATAATGTTTTTTCCAAAAGTGAAAGTTATTTATTTTCACTTTTTTTATATGAAAAATCCAATATTAATCAATAAAATCAATAAATAATTATAGACAGTGTGTGTTTCCTTCAATTATTTTAAAATCAAGTAATGCACCCCTTATTCAAAAATCTTTCATTTGTGAGCATATTTACTGCACACAACTTGTCAGAGAACAGAAAAAATTAATAAATAAATAAAATAATCGTTCATTAATCATAATCAAGTTAAAAAGTTCAATTAATTGAGATTTTGATTTTAGGCCAAATTGCCCAGCCCTAGTAATAGGGCATAACAATGTTATTATGACATATGTACGACTTTCAGTTTACAGCCATAATTATTTATTTGGTCACACTTTATTTTGATGGTCCATTTGATTTTAAGTTACATTGCATCTACATGCCAACTAATTCATTAGATTATAAGTAGACTGTTAGGTTGGGGTTAGGGTTGGTGTAAGTTGACATGTACTTGCAAAGTTTCTTATAGTCAGTTAAATGTCTGTTGAAGGAGCAATATCAGCAGATTTTAAGTAGACAGTCTACTAATTCTCAACTGGACCATCAAAATAAAGTGTTAGCATTTGATTAATTTATTTAGACAATTAAATGCAGCACCCAGCAAATTGAAAAATGTCCTGATAAATAATGAAGCGAGACTGTGTTGTATTTGCTTGCACAAGAAGTTTTGATTTAAAAAACAAATATTATAGTTATAAAATATCTCTCGTCACACTACATCTTGTCACTCCACCATACTGTCACTCTACAAAATTCACACCCCATGTATCACTTCATTTACTGCACGTTCCCCGATTTCATTCACCTGTGCAGCACAATTACACCTGCCAGCATTGCAATCTATTCTGCTATGCAAATAAAGCTTTTGAATCGAAAGTACAGCATAGTGAACAATGACTTTGACGATTAGATACAACATTAATCGGCAGATCTAAATAAAAAGGTGTAAAAAAAAAAAAAAAACACACACACATTCTTTACTCAACCGCATCAACATCAATAATCCAGCATAAATAAAACAACTAGTCCACACTACACAAGATCAGACATAATGAAGGCCAAAGAAAGTAAAACGAGAGAAAAAAAACACCCACAAAACTCAAGTCAAAGTGTGTTAATTAACAGTGAAGCCTGAAAACTTTTCTCGCACACTGGGTTTGGAATGTAGCTGGAGAAGTGACCGTCTCTGCAGGCCTGCTGTCGTCTGGAGTGTGAAGGCGCTCCGCCTGCGAGAGCTGTGTGAGAGAGAGCGAGCAGGGGGAGAGCGCTCGGCCCCCGCTGTGCTTGAACAGCGGCCTAAAACACCATCCACACCAGCGCTCAGCAGGGGCTCACAAAGGCCTCACAGCCAGCCATTTGTTACTGTGGCTTTCCAGGGGGCCCAGCCACTCACTGGGGTGCGGGGGTGTGGATGGAGCGGGGGGGGGGGGGGGTCGGGTGTTTGTCGACCAATTAGCATGAGAGAGACCGCCAGAAAGTTACCGAGAGCACTTTAGGGAAAAAGTTGGCTGAGCGAGAGGCCATCGAGCGCGAGGACTGTGGACACCGACAAGATCAAAACTTTGTGTATCTAAAGGCAAAGAATATTTAAAGGAGTTTGAGGACAGCATAGTATTAGCATGAATTGATGGTTGACAACTAAAATTATTTGATGCTGATTTTATATATACAATGCATCCGGAAAGTATTTACAGCGCTTCATTTTTTCCACATTTTTTTATGTTAAGCCTTATTCCAAAATGGACTAAATTATTTATTTCCTCAAAATTCTACACACAATTCCCCATAATGACAATGTGAAAAAGAATTTGTTGAAATTGTTGCAAGTTTATAAAAATAAAAAACCTGAAAAATCACAAATATTCACAGCCTTTGCTCAATACTTTGTTGATGCACATTTGGCAGCAATTACAGCCTCAGGTCTTTCTGAATATGATGCTATAAGCTTGGCACACCTGTCTTTGGGAATTTTTGTCTATTCCTATTTGCAGTACCTCTCAAGCTCAGGTTGCATGTTCCATCAGGTTGGATGGGAAGCGACGGTGCACAGCCATTTTCAGATCTCTCCAGAGATGTTCAATAGAATTTGGTTCTGGGCTCTGGCTGAGCCACTCAAGGACATTCACCGAGTTGTTGTGAAGCCACTCCATTGATATTTTGGCGGTGTGCTTTGGGTCATTGTCTTGCCGGAAGATGAACCGTCACCCCAGTCTGAGGTCAAGAGCACTCTGAATCTGGTTTTCATTCAGAATGTCTCTGTACATTGCTGCATTCATCTTTCCCTCTATCCTGACTAGTCTTCCAGTTCCTGCTGTTGAAAAACATCCCCACAGCATGATGCTGCCACAACCATGCTTCACTGTAGGTATGGTATTAGCCTGATGAAGAGCAATGTCTGGTTTTCTCCAAACGTAATGCCTGGCATTCACTCCAATGAGTTAAATTTTAGTTTCATCAGACCAGAGAATTTTGTTTCTTATGGTCTGAGAGTCCTTCTGATGCCTTTTGGCAAATTCCAGGCGGGGAGTGGCTTTCGTCTGGCCACTCTACCATACAGGCCTGATTGGTAGATTTCTGCACAGATGGTTGTCCTTCTGTAAGGTGCTTCTCTCTCCACACAAGAAAGCTGGGGTTCAGACAGAGTGACCATCGGGTTATTGATCACCTCCCTGACTAAGGTCCTTCTCCCCGATCACTCAGCTTAGATGGACGGCCAGCTCTAGGAAGAGTCCTGGTGGTTACAAGCATCTTCCACTTACGAATGATGGAGGCCACTGTGCTCAGAACTTTCAGAGCAGCAAAAATATTTCTGTAACCTTCCCCAACCTTGTGCCTCGAGACAATCCTGTCTCGGAGGTCTACAGACAATTCCCTTCTCTTCATGCTTGGTTTGTGCTTTGACAAGCACTGTCAACCCTGGGACCCTATATAGACAGGTGTATGCCTTTTCAAATCATGTCCAAATAACTGAATTTACTACAGGTGAACTCCAATTAAGCTGCTAAAACATCTCAAGAATGATCAGTGGGAACAGAATGTACCTGAGCTCGATTTAGAGCTTCATTGCAAAGGCTGTGAATACATGTACATGTGATTTTTAGATTTTTTATTTTGAATAAATTTGCAACAATTTCAAAAAAATCAATTTTTTTACATTGTCATTATGGGTTATTGTGTGTAGAAGTTTGAGGAAATAAATGAATTTAATCCATTTTGGAAAAAGGCTGTAACATAAAAAACCTGGAAATAGTGAAGCGCTATGAATAGTTTCTGGATGCACTGTACATAAGTTTTATCAATTAATTCATTCACCCAAACAGGCTAAATAAAAGTTGATGAGATACCGTGTATGACAGAATAACAAATTTCAGAAATAGTGCATTTTGATTCACAAACAAGTCACTGTTCTGAACCAATTCCTTAAATGAATCTCACAAAATGATTCATGAGTTATTGATTTCAATTAGTCTGGTTAAACCTAAGCTGCTGGATTGGTTTAAGCACTTAAAAGTTCACGGAAAATGATAATATAATGAAGTTGCTTTAAAACTTGAAGCATTTCTCCTCTAAAGATATTTTTAAGAATGTTCAAAATGCTTACAGTGACAGTCCGGAACAGTTCTAGAGATCTATTGTAGAAACTCCACTTATGATTAGCATCATAATTAAGCATCATAAATAAATTAGTTAATTTAAACATGAATTAATTGTATTGCAATTTTATATGAACTAATAGATAACATCTGGATTTAGGGTTTCAGAATGTGTGTGTGTATATATATATATATATATATATATATATATATATATATATATATATATACATACACACACATACACATATTGCAATATTTTGTGACAACAATTTGAACAAATAAACTGAATTAGAGGAAAATAACTCTATTAGGGAAGGATTTTGCATCTGCATAAAATAAAAAACAAATTTCAAGCGGAGATATAAATACAATGTAGCAAACACAAATGAATAACAATAAACCGTGTGTAAAATAACACTGCATAGTCTTCAATGTAGAAATTAAACAAATTAAGCCTACAAATGTTATTGCTTCTTGTGAATGCTGAATGCTTTAAACTTCCTTGCAATGTTTACACATAACAGCCTTTAAGAACAAGTGCAAATGATCTGCAAACTTTCACTCAATTACAGTTAAACTTTGCAATTAATCCACAAATCACAAATTGGAACTGTGGTGCCTGGTCAGCTATGATCCCAGCTTGACTTCGCACATCCTGTGATATGACCGCTGAGGATTCACACAACGCCAATGCTGAAACGATATGTTGTGCAGCCATATCGGAATATATTATGAAAGTATTCACTTTTCTTCAACAGTGCTAAATTAACATCTAAAATGTCAACCGTTTCAAGTGTTTTCACTGGGAAGAACAGTTATGAAGCCTGGGCAGACAGCTCTGACTCACCTCGCACCCTCTCCGGCCACTCCACAATGGCAGGTCAGTGTGTGTTTGCTCACTGACGGTAATGATGTGAGCGAGGCCTAATGTCCTCCGGTCAGAAGCCATAGCCGGGTTGCGTGGTCTGCCTGGTAGGGAGCAGTGTTGAGCCACGGAAAGCAGTTTCCGTAGCTGGGTGCTGGTGGAGCGCGAGGGCCGAAGGCTGCCTAAGTGGGTACTATTCAAGCTGTTGCCCATTTGATTTGGACTACCACAGACCGCTCGAGCGCAGAGTTTGCAGCACCCTGTGGTGCTCCGTGATCCCACGCCAAAAATGACCAAATGCTACCGTTCCTAAAATGTGCGCAAATTGGAGTCAGCCGTTTGGCTTCATGAGCACTCAACAGTACACAAGGACACTTGCCACCGTTTGTATGTTAATATATGTGAGAGGGAAACTTTCGAAAGTTACCAAAAAAGTACAGGTTGCGCTGCGGGGTAAGAGCGGAAATGGACAGAAGGCGTTAATCTGACATTCTAACATTCATCCCAGCTTTGTGATACAGACTTCAGTATGATCTACTCACTTCTTATGACCAACAGAAAGAGCATGATGATTTGATTTAAAAAGAATGTGAAGTTACGCACAAACACTTCATTTAAAAAACATATCTATCAAAATATTGAAGAAAACTTGCTTGGCATGCTCACACAGGAAGTACTGTGAAGTGTTCACGCTCATAAACCTTAGATGTTTATAAGATTTCTTCAGCTGCACTCAGTCAGTCGTAATCTTATTTCCTGTCTCCCGCTGCCACACACGCCCCCATGCCTCAGAGCGAACGAAATGGTCCAACCTCAGGTGCCCGAGTTTCATCTTCGGTACTTACACGCCCTATATTTACTCGACATCCAAACCGCTTCTATTAGCGTTCACGTCAGCCTCTCCATCGCTCACCCTGTATCCCCCCCCCCACCACCCTTCGTTTAAAGCCCCCCTCTCTTCGCTGCTCCCTCCCACCCTTTTTCCTTTAACTAAACTGGCTCTGGCTCCCTCCATCTGGTCCCCTTTCCTTCAGCAGCCCCGCACCTGTTCACACCTCCTCTCCTGTTGGACCGCATTGAACATTTCCTCGGATGCCAGGGCTATTCTGGCACTCGCAACCTCTCTGTCATTCAATCCATCTGTCAGAAGTGAACTTTGTTTACCGCCAGCTTCTGCTTTCTTCTTCAAGAAGCGCAAAACCCCCTCAAGGTCAGAGGCAAAACGAATTGCAGACGCCACCAATTTACAAACAACCCCCTCCCTTTCTATAAGACACCCCTATCAACAAACCAACTAATCACGATAATCATTTTTTCCTATGTATCTGTAGAGAATCTGTTGTGATTTGAACATGTACACAGAGGAAGCCGAGATGTGCTCACGTATGCTGAATAAATATCCACGTCTTCAGATTAGGTCATGAAATCATAGAGTTTTGATTTGTGTTAAATATAAAACAAAACACAACAGAACCATAGCAATGAATATTGGATTCATGTGAGTAACAACTCTGCTTATAAAGTTAGTAAATCCAAAATATACTCGTATATTGACCCTTATGCCTTCACAAATGTACTGTATTTTCTCTAATATCAAGCTCTCACGTTGAACTCAAAATGTGAAGTTTAGCAAAATGCTCAAGCTGCTCTATTCCATACAAGTGAATGGTGACCAAAGTTGCTAAGGAGGATTGTTTTTGAAAATAAATAATGACCAGCGACACTGATGAGTAAATAGTAACAGGGACTCTCTTTAAAAAATATTCAAGAAGCTTCTGTGATGTGCATTCTGGGACAAAACGCACAAACTGGCCAGAAATTAAAGGCTGAAGATGAGAAGGAGGAAGAGAACAAGACAGAGCACTATCCCTGGGTGAAACAGCCTGTGACAGCGCTGTTGAGGCTCGCGCTCTGAGTGTGTGACGCATTTCCACAGCTCGGGCTGACCTGGAGGGGCTTGTGCCAGACCCCCTACTCGTGTTACCTCACACAGGACGCCCAACTAAACCGCGCTGCCTTCATCATCGCACCATCACACACCAAACACGCTTTCCAAAAGTCCAACGTGCCCATGCTTAGAAATCAAACCTGCCACAAAAAGCGCATGGCCGGCATGGAGCATAACAAACAGCGCTTTTAACCCATCAGGGTGTCGGGCTGTCGGGTCTTAGGGTTGTGCCCAGCTCTTCCACTCCTGTTTCATGGCAAGTTTATGTGGGAGGATGCCTGCTTTGTGATAAACTCTTTATGCCATCTGGAGAGTGGAGTAGATGTGGAGAGAAAAGAGTGGTGATACTCTAATTATTTGGGCCTTTATATAACATGTAGTATATTTACTACTAATAAATTTTGAGTTGGACCTAAGAAACAGTTTACATTAAATATGCATTGTGAGTAGACAGAGCAAAGGCTGAAACTACTCCTGAAGTAGAAGAAATTCAGATACACTCGCCGGCCACTTTATTAGGTACACCTGTCCAACTGCTCGTTAATGCAAATTTCTTATCAACCAATCACATGCAAATGTTAATGCAACTCAATGCATTTAGGCATGTGGATATGATCAAGATGATCTGCTGCAGTTCAAAGCGAGCATCAGAGTAGGGAAGAAAGGTGATTGAACTTTGGACGTCACATGGTTTCCAGACGGGCTGGTCTGATTATTTTCAAAACTGTTGATCTACTGGGATTTTCATGCACAGCCATCTCTGGAGTTTACAGACAATGGTCCGAAAAAGAGAAAATATTCAGTGAGTGGCAGTTCTGTGGGCACAAATGCCTTGTTGAAGCCAGAGGTCAGAGGAGAATGGCCAGACTGGTTCGAGCTGATAGAAAGGCAACAGTAACTCAAATAACCACTCGTTACAACTGAGGTATGCAGAAGAGCATCTCTGAAAGCACAACACGTTGAACCTTGATGCGGATGGGCTACAGCAGCAGAAGACCACACCGGGTGCCTCTCCTGTCAGTTAAGAACATGAAACTGAGGCTACAATTGCACAGGCTCACCAAAATCGGACAATATGTGATTGGAAAAACTTTGCTTGGTCTGATGAGTCTCGACTTCTGCTGCAACATTTGGATGGTAGGGTCAGAATTTGGCATCAACAACATAAAAGCATGGATCCATCCAGCCTTGTATCAATGATTCAGGCTGGTGGTGGTGGTGTAATGGTGTAGGAGATATTTTCTTGGCACACTTAGGGCCCATTAGTACCAATTGAGCATTATGTCAACACCACAGCCTACCTGATTATTGTTGCTGACCATGTCCATCCCTTTATAACCACAGTTTGCCCATCTTCTGATGGCTACTTCCAGCAGGAAAACACCATGACACTGCATGTGAATCATCTCAGAGTGGTTCCTTGAACATGACAATGAGTTCACTGTTCTCAAATGGCCTCCACAGTTACCAGAGCTCAATCCAATTGAGAACCTTTGGGATGTGGGGTAATGGGAGATTCGCATCATGGAAGTTCACCCGACAAATCTGCAGCAACTGCTTGATGCTATCATGTCAATATGGACCAAAATCTCTGAGGAATATATCCAGTATCTTGTTGAATCTATACCATGAAGGATTAAGGCAGCTCTAAAGGAAAAAGGGGATCCAACCCGGTACTAGTAAGGTGTACATAATAAAGTGGCTGGTGAGTGCACATCTGAGCAATTGAGCCTAGCACACTAAAATACACCTCCAGAAACACCAGGGCACCATTAATCAAAAATCAGCACTCTTGCCCCGGCTGCTGCTGATACAGAACCTATTCAAATAATAATAGATGAAAGTCTATTATTGAAATTGCACTTGTGGTGACCAACAAAAAAACTGACATGGAGACTTTGAAAAGAAGAAGAATAACCCAGCTTCCAGAAACAGTAAGTAGGGCACTTTCTCTGGGCAGAGTTGGCCCAAGTGAGAACAGTTGCACCCGACAGATTTGCTCCCACTTTGCCTGGGGACTGGCAACATTCTGTCCTGTACCATAATGACACAGAGCTGGGCCACGGCACTGGAGCAGTTCTCAAGACACACTGACATATAGTTTTAACAGGGAGTTTAAATTTGAAGAGTTTCGATAAAATATTGATTCTTTATTGAAACTTTAAGAACTTCACTTCAAAAGTTGGGGGTCAATAAAAATATTGTAATGTTTATTAAAGAAGATAAACAGTAATAATGTGAAATATGAACACAAGTTAAAATAACTTTCAAATAAATGCTGCTTTTTTAAAGTAATTGATCATGATAAAGTAGCAAATCAGCACAATAAAATGGTTTCTGCAAGAGGGAAAACTGGAGTACTGATCCTGCGATTTCTGCTTCGAAAAATACATTAACATAGAAAAGATTATTCCTAATTTTAAACTTTATTTTTTAACTGCATTTAGATTCAACAAATACAACTTTGGGGAGGGGAATATGCTTTTTTTATCTTGAAAGAATGTATTTTAGAACTTAATGTTTCCAGAATTTTTACCGGTATATGTAATAGTGCTAAGGCTTTTTATGATACAGGATTATTTAAAAAAATGTGCTAAAGACATACAATGTTACTTAAAATACAAATGGCACATATTGCAGTAAATTTTATATATGAATATTAACATAAATGCCATGAGGTATTATCAGAGAAGAATCAAAGAAATCACATATTTTCATTATGAGATACATTAGTGTAAAGAAAATAATATTAGTAGTAATAATGGTCCACACATGCTTAACATGTTCTATTAAAAATGTGTCCACTAAATACAACAAATTATTTTTTAGTGACTCTTAAAGTCATTTTAACTGTCGAAGCTCATTGTTAAAAGGAAAGTATGTGCCATGTTTGGACATATTTTCCCCTCTGTGCAAATTGCACAATGTTTCAAACATATGCATTCTGTTGGCAAACACTGCTAGCTGTAGCGGCAGTGTTCAGAACAAGAGTGTGTTCTCTTGTGTACACTACATTGTCCTCTTAGGGGCCTGTAAATAAATGACACATATGTAATTGCCTTGAACTTGGTTACACTGTTAAATAATGGAGCAAACTGCTGGCAATGAGTTCAGGGCTTGCTTGGTTGAGGGGCATAGCCTCTGGCATTGCATCTGGTCTTATAGGCCAGTGGAGAAACATAATGCATGGACAAGAAGAAGAGGAGGGGGAACAAAAAATAAATAAATAAATCACTGCTGATCAATGCAAACATTACACCGACGGTTTGGTTGTTCATATTCTATATGCTCATTGATTATGCAGAACTCTTTTCCTCTATTCAAAACTGAATATTCAATGTTTAACTTTGTGAAAAAATGTAATAAGTTCTTCTTTGTCTTTAGTAATCCTATATACAGTACTGTTTTATAATATTGTAATGTAATAAAATTGATACCAGAGATAGAAAAGATTTTTTTTTTTTTATGTGGAACTTAAAGTCAACAAAAATTTTAATTTTTTTTGCCCGCAACAAAGAGGATGTGGTTTTTAGCAAAAGTATGAGTTGTTGGACCCACTTTTCGAACAATTAGGCTTGTTGCATTGATATAGCATGTGACCTGGGTTAACCAAGTCTACTACTCCAATGTCGTCTCTAATACGTCCAAAATAACAGAAGACAAAAGCACTCTTCTTGCCCTCTGCCGTGTGAAGTGGAGGAGGAGCCGGAGGCCAGCAGCCCTGCCGGCGAGGCGTGAAGACGTGGCAAGGTCTCATCCCAGGCCAACGGGCACACCACTGTCAACATCATGACACTCACTGGGCGGCTCGCCGGCACTCTCCCGCCTGGCCGGCAGCGGTCCCAGCTGCCCCATCCGTTACTGTCTGATTAGTTCTGCTAAGCAGCCCCTCCCCTCCATGCCCCATCGCCATCTGCTCCCCCAACAAGATGGCTGCCGCCCAGCACCGTGCACACCGCCCCGCTACCTGCCAGTGCCCGTGCCCGCACTCACCCCAAAGCGCTAACACGGCTTCTCGTGGCTGGCGGCAGCCCCCTTTTCATTCACTACTACTTCTGACAAGGGGCGGAGGGCTACGCTCTTTTATTTGCTGTCGGATGGTACATGCGCTTCCCGCCGACTTGGTTTGCAGCAGTTTGGTGGCACGGCAGACTTTGCTCACCGCGGCAGCCTCCCTCTGGCGTGGGGCTGCATCTGCTCACTCTTTTATTCATTTTCCGATTCTCCACCTTTCAGGGGATTGTCATCATCCACGCTCACACGAGCGACCGAGGGAAAGCAGAGAGGCGTGCAAAGTTTAATGGAATTCTGGGGTGGAATGAGCAACTTTTTTAATGCCAACTCTGCAGTTGGTCTCACGGTTCTCGTTGGCCAGTTTGTACAAAAACTTAGTGAGAGGACGAGTCAATGACATCCCCAACAACCAGACAAGTCATATCAAGTTGTATTTTTTGGGTCAGTGGCATACAAAATTGACCAAAGATTTGAAAATTTGGTGCAGAACATTTCTTAGAAGTTCTTAGAAATGTATTCTTTTAAAACATTAATTGAATCCATTTGATACACTGTAAAACCCAAGAAGTTAAGGTAACTCAAATCATTTGAGGAAACCGATTGCAACAAACCATTTAAGTTCAAAAACTAATCCTAATGAGTACTGAACTTAATCAATTTGAGTAAATGAAGCAATTTGAGCACAGTAAAACCAAATAAATGATGAGAACTCAAACCAAATGAGTACTGTAAAACCCAATAAGTTAAGGCCACTCAAACTATTTGAGGAAACCGATTGCTACAAACCATTTAAGTTAAAAAAAAACTAATTTATATGAGTACTGTGAACTTACTCCATTTAAGCTGAAGTAATGAGGTATTAAATTAACTCTTTACCTTCATCACGGAGTTCAAAACTCTATTAAAATGAGTAGAATTAACTTTCAGTAAATTATGAGTCAACTTCACTCATTTTATTTGATAAAGTTGACTGTTGGGTTTTACAGTGTACGATTCAATTAATTCATAAATGTAATTATTGAAGAGTCACACACTTCTGTTTTTTACAACCTGAACTAAAGAAATAATCTGATAATTTAAATTATTTTTCATTTTATTTTTTAATAAGGCTTATTTTTATTTGATATTAGGATAGTAGCATCAACCCTTATATATAGATTTTTTAAATTTATTATCCTTCAAAACTATTTAAATGAATTTTAATCCAGATTTAAATTTTTATTTAAATATTGTTTGGGTTTTTTGAAAAGAATTAATAGGCCAAAAGCAAGCATAAAATGAGGTTTTAAAAAACTGTCTGAATATGTCCAGTCTTCTTCTGCGCTAACATGTTTAACATGTTCAGCAACAGCACAGATGTCAGTGTAAGCCAGATTCTTTCACAGCTCACAATGAAGCCTCGCTGATGTGGACAATTAGACGACATCAAGCCTTTCATGAAAGAGAGACTTTTTCTCCAATAATTCCACTTCACATACAAAAATAAGCCAAAGAGAGATGAAGTTGATCAGTTCATATCCCCAAAAACTTCCAGCAGGCTTTTTTTCTTGTAATTCTCTGTCCCTCACAACAGCACTGATTAACCAATCGGTAGCCAATATGGTGGAGGAAGCTTAGAGTATGAGGGTTTTTACTGTGCGCAGAGGGCCAGGTTCTCTGCTAAGCTCTCGACAGAGAAGTTGCGAATATTTCCTACTTTCAGATCCATACTTATGCCTGAAGGTTCTCCTTTACAAACCTCAACATGGTTCTTGTTGGATCAAAACTTCAAACCCTGCTGCCAGCGCCGTCGCTTGCTTGCTTGCAAAATTTCATGTTACTGAAGAAGAGAGAGAATTTGGAACAAAGCGACCCCCTGTGTCCTGTTCCAAACCACAGTGAACTCCAGCAAACACAGAGAGGCAAAGGGGAAAATCTGTTGCGGCTGGTAAACCAGCACGGCAAAACAACGCAACTTGTTTTTTTTTTTATATCATCGCACATTTTTCTCTCTTTATTTTCACACCCTATGGGGTCTGTCGAATGTTGGGAGAGGTGGGAGGGTGGGTGCAAGAAAAGGAAGGAGTGGGGGAGGGATGACAAAAAGGCACGAGCGCACAAAAGCAAACAAACAAACCGAATAAAGCCTGGGCTCAAAGCCGTCAGAAGGCAGAGAACAGAGCGGCAGGATTATGATAGATCCTCTGCTGCCCAGCGCACAGCTGGCTGATGATCCAATACTGGAGCCGCCGGCCCTCCCCAGCATGTGCACGGGGGGCCTGGGGGCCAGAGCGAGAGGAAAAAAAAATGAAAAAGCAAAAGACAACTGCTTTGCCCATCCGTTTGGTGGGAGCTATGATCATCCAAGCTGTGAGATGAGAACGAAAAGAGTCAAAGTCTGGCTACAGAAGGCCTGATTGTATGAGCACCCACCAACGTTACACAGAAAGGGTCCCTACATGATCGTCCCTTAGGATGCTCAGTTACAGAGCACCCCGCAGGTCGGTGCATATGCATTTATGTACATGTAAAGATGGTGTAGGAAAGTAAAGACAACAGAGGAAAAAAAGAGATGGGAAAGCAATGGATTAGCCTCAAGGAAGAGAGAAAGAATGCACAGATGTCTGCTGCATCTGTGCACTACGCCTGGCCCAAAGAACCTGCCCTGGCAGTCCATGTCCACACCATGCATACAGCGGCTAAAAGACTCTCTGCTGCCAAAAGCAGGGCCTGTCAGCGGCTTAACCACTCTGATCTTCAGCAGGCCATTTTGTTGCCTCATCCAGAGGAAGCAGAGAGCATTTAAAGGCCAGCACCCTGCCCAAGCTATTTAATGCTAATTCAGGCTCATTTAATGACTGCAAAATCTTTTAAGTATCAATAATGCCCTTATCAAAAAACTGCACCCTTTGAAATTGTTCTGCCATTTGAAATTGTTCTTCACCAAAAAGTTGGCAAAAGACAACCAAACCCCTGATTACACCAGAAATAAAATTGGAAGAAGATTGAAAATTCATTAACAGAGCCAATTCGAGGCATCTCTTTTACATTTACACTGGTTCCGAATATTTATTTTATGTGCAGCGCTGAGCATTATAACCAATAACACACAGTTCTTTTGACTTATGAACACAACTAACAATCAAATGCATTTAGATTAACCAAGCCTGCTTTAGATTAGCAATCAACTTACATTTGCCATCTTTGCTTTAATACGCAAAGGTTCCTCAATATTGATAGAGTTCAATCTTTTTTTTTATGCATATTCTTGTAAAATAAATATTTGTTTTGTTTATTAATTACAACATTACTTTAAATGATAAAACTAAAGCAACATCTGTGGCATTGCTTTATCTTAGTGGATTTGCATCAGTTTACATCACTTATATAAAGAAATCACAAGAAATCAGTAAAGTCAGTATGAGCTGCAAAAAAAAAAAAAGAAAAAAAAAAAAAACTCCAAGTACGTTCCATGATGCAAGCCATAATTCAAAAATGACAATAAAAAATGAAATTAAAATGCAGTATTTAGAAACCTGTTTCATATAAAACATACAAAAGTAAAAACCTAAATGTACGCATGGGAATATTGTTTGAGGTTTCTTGAAACCATGTCATATAAAACAAAGGTTTGGCAAGGCTTTTGACTGACCTTGACACAAAGCCATGAAGGTTTAGTTGTTACAGCTTTGATCGCATTTCCTATATTGTAATTTTCTTGTTACTTGACATCAAATTGACTTTAATTTACAGGTCTAGTTAAAGAGGCAGTACATAACACTCTTTTTTTTGGGAGGGGGGCTGAATTTACAAAGTTTATTTAATTAGCAAGCACATCTTAAATCCATCTACCAAACTATATTTGTGTTATCCAGAATAACTAAGATGAGCCTATAATAAGTTTACACACTGGGATTCAGATCTGTCAGATTAATCTCTGTTGTTGGGCATAACAGTACCTGCACCCCTTGTCGTATTTATAAACACAAAGATATCCATGTCTACAAAATTCTGCCACAAGAAGAATGCATTTTCATTCATTAACTACTAGAATGCCAAAAGTACAGTGGCTGGAAAGGACCACATTAACACATTGATATTTTTTGGATATAATGTATTAATATTATATTAATATTGCTACATTACATCTACTTGTCAATATGAACATAGTATCATTATTCCACACAATTGATTTGTGTTGGGACAACAAGAAGGAATTAAGTTAACTTACTGGTATTCATTTTTAAAAATGTAAGTGGACTGAATATAAAACCATTAAGTAAAAAAAAAAAAACTCAAGAATTGTGTTATAGCTAACCTTGAATAACTACTTTGAACAAACAGCAAATGGTCTTTTTGAGCACAGATAACAGGGATGGTCTGATCGGGATTTTTGCAGCCAATGTTTAGTTCCGATTCCTTGTCATAGTGATCGGCTGATACAGAGTACTGATTCTGATGCTTCAAATTTTATATAACTTTGCATGAAGCACATTTTCCCTTCAAGTATGATAAAGTGTCGATCTCCCCTTAATTAAGGATGTTGAATATATCTCTTAAACATGTCTCTTATTACTATTTAGAGTGGACATGTAATGGTTGAAGCAGCTTTACAGAAAATTATAGATAAAACAGGTGTTTTTGGAAACATGATGGAAGAACAATTCAACATGTCTCAATGAAGAAACAGTTGTTGCATAAAGTCATGCATAATTGATGTATAAGAAGTTACAATGCACAACTATAAATCCATTACTTCTTTTCTAAAAGAAAATATGCACTATAATCTACTGTTTATTGCAACAAGTATATTACAACAAGTTATATTATAAAATATATTAAAGCAAAAAAAGATAGATTTTTTTCCCCCTAATATTTAGAGCCAGGATTTAGTGAACTTGCAATAGTCACTTTCAGCTCTTATATGTAAAAAGGCCTAAATACAAGTGTATTTGCAAGGCCATTCAAATATTTTGCACATCTCCAACTACTGATAGCAGCAGAATGATCGCGGCTCCAGACAGCTGCTGTGTTGGGCGCACAGAGATCGCTCATGCTCACTAGTCGTCAGTGCACATGCTCGAGTGATGTCATTTTTGCTGACAAGGTAGCGTGTGTTTGGAAATTCGTTGCGTAGATTCGCAATTTCCATTTTTTTAATCATAAAATACATCCCTATTTGCTACTATTTGTCTTTCATACTAAGGATGAACAAACCCTTAATACATTTATACAAATAAATCCACCTTAAAACGTTCTGTCTCTTGAGCATGCAGCTGCCAGAGTTCTTATCAGGTCTAGAAAATATGATCATATCACCCCATTTTTATCCTCCTTACACTGGCTGCCTGTTAAGTTCCATATTGATTATAAAATTTTGCTTCTTACCTATAAAGCTTTAAATAATCTAGCTCCTGTTTATCTAACCAACCTTCTGAACTACAATCCAACTCGCTATTTAAGATCTCAAAACTCAGGGCTTCTGGTAGTACCTAGAATAGCAAAATCAAGTAAAGGAGGTTGAGACTTCTCATATGGCTCCTAAACTCTGGAATAGCCTTCCTAATAATGTCCGAGGCTCAGACACACTCTCCCAGTTCAAAACTAGATTAAAGACCTATCTTTTTAGCAAAGCATACACAACGCATCACGTAACAGTATGTTGCATGAGTTTGCTCCATGCAGAGCTGGCTTGAGAATCACCTGTAGGGCACACTTCTCTGTAATACACCAGACATTGTGTTAGAAACTCTCATATGCTTTACCTGTTTGTTTCTGTTTGTTTATATTATGCTATTTTCATTTATAACACTACACTTTTGCATCTCATTTATATACACTATGAACAGCAGGTACGCTAATTATTTTACTCTATTCCCAATTTCCACCTGGGGATACTCATCCCGATGCCCCTAGAGACTATACAGCGCCATTGATGCGATCCAAGACATGTGAAGAGATGATCCCAAGGTATCCATAATCCTGGACCAGGCTGTATCCCAAGCTGATGCTGTGGTGGTCATGGAGGAATGGAGTGCATGAGACTGATTGCTGAATGACCACGGTACAAACTAATCCCCGCATTGATCCTGTGGGCCAGCCTGACCTCCTGCCGGTGCCCTACTCACACCTGTAGCTTTTCCACGATGGACATCCAGCTTCTCCGGTGCCTAGACTGCAGCTCCACACAGAAAGTTTGGCTAGAAGAATAATGGTCGTTCCCAACAGAGCTTGGTTTCTCTCAGGGTTTTTCTTTTCCCATCACTTCGTCTATTGGTGAAGTTTTTTTTCCCCCATCGCCACTGGCTTGCTCAAATCAGGACTTGTGGAGCTGCGCTTCGGTGGATTTGCTCTTCTGTGTTTGAACTTTCAGCAGTGAAATTTAAACCACACTGAACTGAACTAAACTGAACTTCAACTCTGAAATCTGGACTTTACTAGAATGATCTTAAGCTGCTTTGACACAATTTACGTTGTAAAAAGTGCTATATAAATAAACGGATTGAATTGACTCATGCCCTTACAAATAATTTATCTCTTTACGTGTTGCTGATGAGCACGTGCGACTTACTCTGTGTGTAAACTCAAACAAACACTTGCGATTGGTTCATGAGATCGGCCAGATTGAAGAATACTAATCGAGTCATGAAATGTGATTATCGGCCGATACAGGCTGATCGATCAGAGCATGACTAATAGATAGTATTACAGATACTGACAAATAGTTCCAGGCACAAATTTTGCACAATGACATGATGGCATACAGCACACAAATGCAATGTATATACAACAGTAAAGGCACATTAAAGAGTTTACTAAACTAACAACACGAGACTGCATTCTTCTCCTCCAAATTACCATCAAAAAAAGTTTGTCTAGACCTGCTGTTGCAAATAATCTATACTCCACAAAAACCATCTGGATCGTTTTCATGCACAGTGGTACTTTTCCAAATGTAAACAAATGAGTCAAATTATTCGCTAATATTTCTGGAACAGCATGCGTCTTTATGGTAATTTATAAACAATACATGACCGAGTCTTAATACTTAAGTACTGAATTCCCTTGCGAACAGATGCTGTCCCTCCTCTGCAGCTGTGCAGCTCAGTGGCAGATGCTGTAAAATCTCCACTTCCTCCAGAGGAACGGAGACCCTGGTGCCTTTCAAACCCACTGAGGCTTCAGCACTGCCTACGCTTACTGCTGGGGTAGGACACATCCACAGAGACGTGGAAATGGATGGCTTCATTGTGGGCCATCATTTGGTGGTCAGCGAAATGTCATCAAGACTAAGCAGGCAATCATTTCTAAGGGCTGCACAATATTCCAGTTCAATATCACAACATGCAATATTCACAACGCAGGATCTGCACTGTTGAGGTGGGATTATAGTTGATCAGCTTCACAGTTTAGAATACATAGGATTTGTAGAGTCACTGCCATACTAACCATACTTTAGTGACAGTTTATCATCTGCATGTGACTTTAAGGTCTGCAACTGTGAGCATTTCAAGAGATTTTAAACATTCAGGCACAATGAATTAAAACATTTGTAATTTTAATAAATATAAAAGACTAATGTTACTGAATTATTTACACAATAAAGACTATGCATTGCTAATTTACATTTAATGACTAAATTTCTTTACCTTAATACTGTTCGACTCAAAAACAAAGCACTGTTTATTTCACTTTCATTTTTCTGTTGTAATTTGTTTGCTCTTGTAATTTGTTCATTATTTTTATGCATGATTTACAAAACCCCAATTCATACAGTAGAAATCTTAATTATTAGCCCCCTTTAAATTTTGTTTTTCTTTTTTAAATATTTCCCAAATTAATTTTAACAGACCAAGGAATTTTCACAGTATGTCTGATAATAGTCTTTCTTCTGGACAAAGTCTTATTTGTTTTATTTCGTCTAGAATAAAAGCAGTTTTTAATTTTTTTACAGAACAAACCATCTTTATAGAATAACTTGCCTAATTACCCTAACCTGCCAGTTAACCTAGTTAAGCCTTTAAATGTCACTTTAAGCAGTATAGAAGTGTCTTGAAAAATATCTAGTAAAATATTATTTACTGTCATCATGGTAATGATAAAATAAATCAGTTATTAGAAATGAGTTATTAAAACTATTATGTTTAAAAATGTGTTGAAGAAATCTTCTTTCGGTTAAACAGAAATTAGGGGCTGAGTGGGAGGGGAATTAACAGGGGGGCTAATAATTCAGGGGGTTTAAAAATTCTGACTTCAACTGTATATAAAATGATGACTTTTTTCCCAAATACAGGTGTTCATCTGGTGGAAAAATTAAATAATAGCAATGTCAGATTTTTCCATTAGCATGCAGCCCTAATTCACAACTAAGGGCACGTACATGCCATGTTCCAAGTGGCTCTGTTTTGCTTTATCTATATATTAATGCATTTGGAATAATAGTCTAATTTAAAGGGCAGCCATGGCATAATGGTTAGAGAGTTGGACTTGTGAGTACCAGGATTGTAGGTGTTTGGAGTAAAAAAAAAACAGCACTCTCGACACCCTCAATACCACGGCTGAGGTGAGTTCCTTGAGTAAGGCGCCGATCCCCTACATGCTTCTCTGGAGCTGCAGCAATGGCTGCCCACTGCTCCAGGTGTGTGTTCACTGTGTGTGTGTTCACTGCTGTCTCTGTGCACTGGGGATGGGTAAAATACAGAGCACAAAATCTGAGTATGGGTCACCATATTTGGCCATATTTGTCACAACTTTCACTTTCACTGTATATGTTGTCAGCATTGTGAGTTTAGGTCAATAATGTTATAATATACACTGTCGTTCAAAGTTTGGGCTATTATTTTTAAAATACTACTAAATTATGTTTTCTGTTTGAATGCTTATAAAATGCTTATATTCTTAAGCTATATTTTAAGCAGCATTACTCAAGTCTTGATTCATTAAATCATTCTAATATTCTAATTTGATGCTCAAGAATAATTTCGTATAATTACCAATGCTGAAAACAGTTTTGTGGAAACTATATACAGTACAAGCTTTCTTCGATAAATAAAAAGTTTTTACTCTCACTTTGAATTCATGTTGCTGCACCCATCGACTTCTAGCAAAAAAAAAAAAAAAAAAAAACAGAAGAAAGAAACTCAAACATGCTTTGCATAAATGAAGGGTGAGTCAATGATGGTTGGGTGAACTATCCCTTTTAATGCAACTAGCCAAAGAATTCTGAGTATGGACTTGAACATGATATTTTATTGAATTCTACTAAGAGCATGGTTATGATTTGCAGAACCAAAGAGGAGAAAAGTACACAATATTGAGGTTTTAGGCTAACTAATAGGAGTCTTACTGTGTGTGTGAAAGTAAAGTATTTCAGACATTTTATCACTAAGCACACGACCAACAATGATGACATTACAAGGCAAAGCCGTATATACAGGCAAACACACTTTTAATACTTTTAAGTTTACCTTTTGTATCGATGAGGTAAAGATATCAGGTTAAATCATACAGTACAACATTTTACACTACTCACTTAGACCAGTTAGACCTTAACTATAGAGCACAGAAGCTCCAAATTGCCTATAATGATGCCTTGAGATATCTACTAAAGACACCTAGACGGCATAGTGCGTGCAAAATGTTTGTGAATGCAAGCATGATCACTTTTAAAGCACTGTTATGAAGTCTGGTGTATAAATGTATCTGCTGGATTTTTGCTTTCAACAACTAGATTATTCTGGGTTTATCACATATACTGATTAGTACTACACACTATGAATCAGAGCTGTGGAAACATTGGTATTATTGTATTTTATGTAAATTGTTATTGTCTGTGCTAGATGTTATGGATTATATATGTTTTTTGTTGAGCCTGTAATAAAGTTTGGATGAATGAATGAAATTATTTGGTAACACTTTCTTTGAAGCTTGTATGTTTATGCTTTGTGGGAGTATTTTTGATGCATTATAACGCATGTATAATCCCTTATGGATAAAATTATATTCAGTATAAAAATGAGAACATGTCATCACAACGCAGTGCATTCTGGGAATCTGAGACACAGTAGCTTGGATCCCATTGATTTCTATAGGTTTAATGTATCATACATTTACAATAAACTGTAAACACTCACACCCCAAATATAGAAGAAAATCAAATACAGAAATATTTTCTTGTTGCAGCTCATTGATACCCTGGCAACTTACAAATAGCTTGTTTATTTATTTGATGATACTACATGCATGCTTGGCTTCTCTAGATTCACTTTAGCGCTGGAGACAGAATTATGGACTTAATATTTTCAGCTTCTCAAACACACATTGAGCATTTTTACAATAAAGATATTTACACATTAGTCCGAGTGTTTGTAAGATGCTATTCAAAATGTATTACTACTAAATGGTTGCCAATGGATACTTGGCATTATTACCGCTGTTATGATTATTCATGAGATTCATGACGGAATATAATGTTGTTTATAAGACATTATGCGTTAGATTAAGAGTACATTTTAATGTATTAGAAATACAGGCTTCATAGAAAGAGTCATCTATTGTTTCTTTGAAAAAAAAATGGCAACATATTTCTGTGGACCAGTTAGCTACTTATCAGATGAGTAGCATACAGTCTCTGGATATAATGCATGGTTATACTAAGTGCATTTATTTTCAGCATAATTTTTCTGACAACTAGCTTTAATTCCAATCTGAGAGCACCAAAGCAATATCTATCACAAGACCTGAAGAACAACAGTACATGGCAGAGACTATCTGACAGGCAGATGTCAATTACTGCACATCATGTCAAAATACAATCATCAGAGAGAAAAGCTAAATGAAAATGGAATAACTAAGGCTCAGTGCATAGTGGCATGAGACAAATGTCCTTAAAATTAAAGGAATTGTTCCTGTGAGTTATGAAATTTAAGAAATTTAATGTGGTTTCAAAGGAGTAGATGACAACTTAAAATGATTGAATGATTGATGCGGTGGCCCCACAAAGTATTTAGACATCCAAGTCACACTTAAAACATTTAAAAAGCCAAGTAACTCCATCTGTAAGTAAATTGCATGATGTTGTAAAGGAGGTGTATGATATGGAAATACTGACACTTTCCTTAAGACAACAAATCTACAAAATTTCTTCATAGTAGGGAAGGTGGAGAGAAGTAATTGAATGTTTTAATTGAATTGTGTTGTTTTTATTAACATGTATCTGAAATCCTACTGAGGTTGATATGTAACCCTTAACAGAACTTTGTATGACAGGATCTGGTCAAATATAAATACTTATGAATGTAATTAAGTTTGTACCTGGTGACCAAACTTATATGTATGTCTTTTTGTGTATATGTTGGCGTGTGAAAGTGTTTTTGTTCTGTTTTGGGGAAAAAAAGGCCAACAAAACATTTTAGAATTTTTCATACGCAGTTTAAAAGTATTTAAAAGTATTTGCCTCTGTAAGGACACATATGAATCGTTGTATATTTGCACTGTATATCTTATTGACCAAAGATTTGGGTTTAATTGACATGAACACATTTTTAAGTCTTAAACAAATAGTTCACCAAAAGTTGTTCATTTGGTCACTCGCTTTATGTAGAACAATAATAATTGTTAAAAAAAATAAATAAATAAATTTTATATATATATATATATATATATATATATATATATATATATATATATATATATATATATATATATATATATATATATATAAGTATACAGGCAAAACAAAATTAAGACCTAATGTTTCATTAAGAGGTAATGGTATTATGAAGCAATAAAAAATTGGTCTGTGAATAGAACTGAACTTTAAAATGCATGTAATATCCCATATAAACAATATACAATAAAAATCCTTTTTATGGATGGATAACATTTTCTACCATTTTTTTCTATTTAGTTTAAACTGTGAAACTACTAGGTGATTCAATGGCTTGAGAACAAAAAAAAGCCTATGCAGGCTAAACAAAATTATAATCTAAATGTGTCATTGATATCCACTGGTATTACGTAGCAAAACACTTGGTGTGTACATAGAACTGAACATCATCTACAAAAATATTAAACTAATAAGCTTTCTGTCACCTAATAATTTACGCTTGGATACGAGCACATACAGTTTCCCTATATGTGTTTTGAATCTCAAAGTGTCAGCAGCTGATAACTTTTTAAGCTAATCCACAGTTTCAGCTACAATTTCAACAGGAAAAAATCTAAAAATTTACATGCAGTACCATCACGGTGACCTGAAAGTGAATAAATTAACAGCTAATTTTCATTTTCAGCAGAACTATATCTTTAAAAAAAAGCTAAATGCTTTTTAGGCCCACTATATAGGATAATAAAAAAAACTATGATTCATGAAGCATAATGTTCCTTTGTGGCTAGCTGGCAGTAGCTCTAATTTATAGTAATAAACTGCTAAATTGCACTCACCAGCAACCGAAGTGCTTTACTGAGCCAAAAACTTTCTCTCTCGTATATAATAATAAGGGTGGGAGGTGTTAAATCTGATCTATTCTTCCTAATCTAGAGCTATAATCTATTTGCTTTCTAATAAGCTGGGATTAGTTGGACAAATGTTACTGAAAAACACTGCTTATTCGCTGTTTATAGCCTATTCTGCTCTGATTTTCATCACTGTTTGAGGAGATTTTTGCATGAAGCAAATCAAATTTTAAAGCAAAGTTTAAATAGATGGTTCACCCAAAAATGAAAATTCTGTCATCATTTACTCATCCTCCACTTCTTTCTAGATATTTTCTTTTCTTTCTAGGGTTTTACATACTGTAAGACAAATATTCAACACAAAAGGCACTGTTGATTCATAAGACAACATCTTTGCCGTAATATCCTTCGAATAAAAAAAAGGTGACAGCTCCATCTACAAGGTCTGCTTTAGATTTAATTAACTGGTGTGAATTTAATTTGACGACCAAAATATATTTATATTTGTGTTTAATGCCAGCTCATTATCATGGATTCGAATACGAGTGAAATGGGCACATATGTGGGAAATGTATAAATGTATGAGACGCCGCATATGCACGATTCCCTCCATACTGATTTCCACAAACAGCACGAGTCAGAATAAAAATAAAGTTCTTAGGGGAGAAAAAAATGAATCCAACTTTATTCCCAGCTAAACTAAATGATGTTATTGAGAGAGAGCGAGAGAGTATGTGCCCGTCTCTCCGGCCCTGTATTCCTGGTGCGTGGTGGACTGTGGCGGTGGCAGCCGGTGGCTAGTGGCGATTTAATAAAGTGCGGGTGCCCTCCTGCCGCTCAGCTGGCACTGTATCGTGGCCAGTGGACGGGCGCAGTGTTGTGGCATGTAATAGGATTAAGGGGGTTACCTGGTGAGGTGCAGTTGGCGCTGGGCGCGGCTTAGCCCCTCAGCCAGGCCTGCTGCCTCCGCCCGGGCTCGGCCCTCTGCCCTCTGGGCCTCCTCCAAACGCTGCCGGTAACCGCTCAGCTCCACACCCAACTTCTGTACTTCCTGAACCCCATGAGAGGATAGAAAAAGACAAAACAATTGCTCACTTTTGCATTCAAATCTATATCTTTTTAACTATATTTTTTATACATGAAATTTAAAATAAATTAAAAATGAACACACTTAACATTGTGCATTGCTAAAATAAAAACTGCTTTTTTTAAACAAATAAGCACATACCTGCTCTGCCAGTTCTAGTTGGCGGCCCAGTTTGGAGCTGATGTCCCTCACGTCTCTCTCTGCCTCGTCTTTCTTCAGCTGGGCCTGACTCAACAGAAAGCGCAGCTCCGCACACACCTGACACAAGCACACACTCCACTTAAAGCAAAGTCCAGGGTAACTTTCAATACTCCTGTCTGCTGTTTAGGAGAAAATTGTTAATTCAAATAATCTACTCTGATTCATTGAGGACATCTTTTCTGCATCTTTTTATCAGCTCTGAAAACTTCTACTAGCGCAGTTACTGCATTAAATCCACCAGATTAGCTAATAATATAGTTCTACTGCCATCTAGTGGCACATTTTCCACACAAAAATGACTGAATCTATCATTTATGGCTGCGATGTAGATAAGATATGCTATTTAAATTAATCAAATGTTGAACTTACAGGAATGGATCCACTAAAACCGTTTAAAAATCTGTCGCCCTCTACTTCAACATTAGTTTTCTATTTAACACAAAGATATTCCAAAGATTCCCTTTAAAAGCCTAAGTCTTTTTATCAATGATGCATCAGTAGATCAGTTACAATTATTGATTGTTTGATCGTGGTTATTTGAAATGAATCAGTTATTTGTAAATGTCTTAATCATTAAAAATAGGACAAGGAACCGTAAATGTAATTTCAGTGAAGACAGGATAAAATGATGCTGTCAATGCTCATATTATATTATATTATATTATATTATATTATATTATATTATATTATATTATATTATATTATATTATATTATATTATATTATATTATATTATATTATATTATATTATTTAGGGCTTTAAAGCAAATAAAAAGCTACAAAAAGTCAGTTAAATCAAGCAATTGTGTTTTTGAAAATTGTGAACACTTTAATTGGCTTGATAACAGTTGCATATTGCATTATGCAACAGACAGCATTATGGAAATTTTCACATACTTTTGTTTTTGCACTTTTAAACATTTCTGTTATGTTTGCCAATTCTCTTTTAAAATATTTGCAATGTTTCTTCTTGAATGGTTAAAAAAAAATGCAAAATTTACAAATTGGCACTTTAACACAACACATGGCACTATCAACACTAAAACATTTCAAATTCATCTACACTTCAACATCGCTTCATTTTATTGTGCAAAGTACAAAAGCATTAAGAAAGAGTCAAATTTCAAAGGTCTTTGACTTGACTTGAGTGTTTTACAGTGGGCTTTACCTTGCTGCTGTCTGTTTCTTGTGCGGTGAGCTTCCTATAAGCTTCTTCCAGCTGACTGTTAAGCGAGTTTCGATCTCTTTCTCCTCTATCCAGCAGACCCTGCAATTCAGCCACTCTCTGAGACAGACTGCTCACCTGAAAATGAGAAACAACATTATATTATATTATATTATATTATATTATATTATATTATATTATATTATATTATATTATATTATATTATATTATATTATATTATATTATATTATATATTATATTATATCAATGGATTAAGAAAAAAAATGTGAACATTGAAATGTGCAAAGAATTAATAATGTTAAATATGGCATATTGAATATTTTCAGGTTTAATATTTCTGGACTTGAGATCTGCAGTCATTAAAGAAAAAGGCACAAAACATTATCAAGACTTTTTAAAATCTAGTTTCATTCAGATTTTCATTACTTAATATACTTTGTAATGTAATAAATCAGAGATGCCTAAACTACAGCCCGCAGGCCAAAGTTGGACAATGGTAACCTTTTATTTGGCAAGCCATCCCATCTGAGAAGAGGGGGAGAATGATGGGGATGGTTTAGAGATTGTCATTTCAAACTTAATGTAATCTTTTATTTGTTTGTTGTATTGTTAAGCTACAAAAAGCCAACTGAAATTAAACCTTGATTCAAAATAATGAATAAAATTTTGATTCAAAATAATGTTTTCAATTTATTTTTAAATATTGTGAAATAAATTAGAAAAATACCCATGTCAACTTTAATGTAAAATAATTTGATATATTTGTCTTCGGCGCGCAGATATCAGTGATATTTGGTTTTTGGCCCTTCATACAAAAGGTTTTGGGCATCCTTGTAATAAATGATTCAATTATGAAATTAGGAAAACTGGCTTGCTTTATTCCTCATTTGATAGTCACTTTGGATACACATTGGATTACTATCATTATTATTAGTATAATGAGCAAATACAAACAGAAGAATGAAAAACAAAAGCATGGTTCTCTGCATCTTAATCCCCACGATACCTGAAGTAACACAAATAATAAAAAAGTCTTTCCTGTTTTTAACTGCTTTACACACATAGCTTTTATCTACTTTTTTTGTGAATTTTAAAACTGTAAAAGATTTAACAAATGACTTTCATCAAGAATAATCATGAAAGTTAGATTATTTCCAGATGTGTTTAAATATTAATTAGCTAGAAAACTGGGTGAGTATTTCAAACTGATTTCTTCCTTTTAGCAGGTAACAAATATTGCATTCCACTGCTTTACAATCATTCAAGTAAAACTGTTAATAGAGATTAAAAGTGATACATTACGTTACATTTT
This sequence comes from Danio aesculapii, assembly GCF_903798145.1. NCBI lineage: Eukaryota > Metazoa > Chordata > Actinopteri > Cypriniformes > Danionidae > Danio > Danio aesculapii. The sequence continues at coordinate 32,556,873 of NC_079447.1, read as the reverse complement.
AAATCATCAGTGTAAAGAGAAATTAGAATAATTTTTTTATTAAAGAAACAAGATCACCCAGTCTAACACCCAGTTACTGAAGTTTTCATTTTGAAGAAGGGCTGCAGGATAATGGAATAAAAAACTGACATAGTGATGTTTTGTTTTCTGTGATATATTGGGTTATGAATAGCATTTTAATTAATGATTTGAACAGCTCAATTTGGAAAGAATTCATAATTTTATATTGACTGGAATGATTTCGTAAGACATATAATCTGCATAAAATTAGACAGCGTTTTACAGTTTTCTGGGACAAGCCTAACCATATTAAAATATCTCTGTTAAAATGTTATAATTTCTTATACACAACTGAACAAACGGGTAACGCAGTGGCGCAGTAGCTAGTGCTGTCGCCTCACAGCAAGAAGGTCGCTGGTTTGAGCCTCGACTGGGTCAGCTGGCGTTTCTGTGTGGAGGTTCTTCCTGCATTCACGTGGGTTTCCTCCGGGTGCTCCGGTTTCCCCCACAGTCCAAAGACATGTGGTACAGGTGAATTGAGAAGGCTAAATTTTCCGCAGTGTATGAGTGTGAGTGAGTGTGTATGGATGTTTCCTAGAGATGGGTTTGCAGCAGGAAGGGCATCTGCTGCGTAAAACATGTGCTGGATAGGTTGGCGGTTTATTCCGCTGTGGCAATCCTGGATTAATAAAGGGACTCAGCCGAAAAGAAAATGAATGAATGACAAATGAACAAACGTTCACTCTATTTAGGTAAAACCTCACAATGTGGTTCCTGGTTAACTTTCCTTATGGATAAATAAACTAAAACAAACCTGAAAGATATGCGAGTATGTGGTGAGAAAAATTATAGATAATTTGTGTATTCACAGGCACTTGTTATGTTGCAAAAAGCTTTTACCATAACTATTCCTGATATATTCCTGATATATATTCCATCATTTAAAATGATTTTGAATATAACCTCTGCAATCAGATGTGCCTATCATAACCTAAATAAAATACAACAGACTTTAATTAAATAATGAGTAAAGCAGCCACGCTAAATAAGATCTAAATTGAAGATGTAGTATAATAAAGCTGACACTAGAGGGCAGCATAAAACAAATTTGTACAACCACCCAATCCCTCTATACAAATACAGTCAAAAACTTCAGTTATGTAAAGCATAACAGTACACATATGATGTATAAAAATATAACGTATCGTTAATTAGATCTTAAATTACTTACAGTTTGTGCAAGCTCTTCCTTCTCTTTCTTGCTCTCTGAACGTGCTGCCTCCCTGGCCTGGGAGATTTTGTCCTGTTCAGATGCCAGCTCTCTCTCCAGTCTCTCTCTCTGTCTAGTCAGCTCACTGTGAAAGTGCTCACACTGCACCAGCGCCTGCAGGTGCACAACAACAGAGCACAAGTTAAAGTCACATGCAGACCTAAAATATATTTGTGAGATGTTATCAGATATGTATATATTAGGGTTCCCACTTCAATTGCCTAACTTTTACCTGGCTAAAAAAGCAGAATTTCCATGGCATGTTATGGTTTGCATGAAATTGTAATTGTTTGAGCATTAGCAATAGCTCACTATGTTTATAGGCATTATGAGAGCAAAAAATGGATAACATACAATCGTTTTTTTTTTTTATTAAAAAACAAGAGCACCCAGTTAGGCATGGGATGATAGCCGTTTTCAGGGTATATCGTGGTTTGGAAAAGTCAAGGTTTAAAATTTTCTGCTATCCCGTTCTAACGGTTTAAGATTTTTGCTTTACTTTTTTTTTTTTAAGATTTTTAGACAACAATATCTCCAACAGAAAAGATATGCAAAGATGCCATTTTAAATCTGTGTTCTTTGAAAGTAATGAAGACAGCAGAAGTCAATGATTCATTTGAATTATTAGCCTAACATGTTTAGTTTAAATTTAGCCTAAGATGTTTACTGCTCCAAAATATTTTAAAAGTTTGTAAAAAATGTAAATATAATTGTAAAAATGAAATATATTGTGTTATATAGGGGTAAAAGTTTTTGTTTTTTAGCCAGACATTTAAAAAGAACATATTTTAGAGCAGACATTTTAGAGTGAAATTTTTATCCAAGGTTATCATACAGTCAAAATCTTATACCAGCCCATGGCTTCACCCAGTCTAACACCTAGTCATTGAGTAGGCCTGCAGGATAGTGGAAAAAACTGACATTGCAATGTTTTTGTTTTTCTGCAATATACTGCGTTATGAAAAGCATTTCACACAATGATTTGAATAGCTAAATTTGGAAAGAATCATAATTTAATATTGACTGGGATTATTTCTTAAACAGATCCTCTGCATAACTCAAACAGATAGCGTTTTATGAGTTTCTGGAACGAGTCTAAAAATATTCAGGTACAGAAATTAAATAATTAAATGTAAAAAATTACACTGCATAGTCTTCATTCTATAAAACATCTTTGTTAAAATGTTATAATTTCTTATACACAAATGTACAAACATTTTCTCTATTTTCCTCACAATGTGGTTCTGGTCAACTATATCCCCACTCAAGTTTCCTAATGGATGAATAAACTAAAACTAACTTAAACTGAACTGACAATGCAGAATCTGCGTTGTGACTATTGCGGATTTGCATATTGCGATATCATGCTAAAATGATATATTGTGCAGCCCTATTTTTGATGTCAAAGCTTTGAAAAATAACCTTTTCCTTGCATGTTTTGCCTTAGTTAACAGGTCAGCTACAAGTGACAGCCAGTTGACAAGTAGCAAAGAAAAAAATGGTGCAGAAAAAACAAAAGGCAAACATAAACAAATGTGTGAAATGTTAAAAAAAGTTACTTTAATAAATGGAAAACTAAAATTAAAAGTGACAAACAAAGTCCCTGATATTATATGACTTTAATTATAATAATAAATTCTCTGACTTCCAAAGTCTGGAAGACATGATATTAAAATTCCATGATATTCCAGAATTTCCATGACCGGTGGGAACCCTGATAGATAGTGTGTGTGTGCGTGTGTGTGTGTCTGTCTCTTCCAGAATTGCAGGCACATATTTAAACATTTTCAAAATTCATTTTCTTTAACTGATATGACATACAGCAATTGTATAATTTACAGTAAAATGAATTCATTATTATATAAAATCATGCAAAATGCTTTAATGTGAGAGAATATTTGAGTATTCGAATATAAGAATATTCTCTTTATTCTGAAAAAAACTGCTGTACTCTGCTGCATCTCTGTCCATCGCAACAGAGAGAGAGTGTGTGTGTGTGTTTGCATTGCTGGGTGTGTGTTTGCAAATTAGCCGTCTTTACACAATTCCTTCCCACTTTCCACACTCTACCCTCCCACCTCATTACAACAGGAAACGCTCACTTTTTCCAAACCGGAGGTGTGAAAAAACACTACTGTAATGGGTTTCATGATGCTTCAATGAGTAACCCTACATGTAGTATATCTACACAGTCCACCATATGCATTTAGGATCATGCAAAACAGTAAAAAGCCTATTCAAAATATGTTAACACACGTACTCTTGTCTTCTCCAGGTTGGCCTCTTCTGCCATCTCCACCGCCTGTTTTGACCTGCTGATAGGCAGCCCATTCTCTCTGCTGGGCCTCAGTCTGACTGGCCCTCAGAGAGCAGAGAACGGTCATCAGCTCATCTCGCTCTCTAACCAACACACAAACACAAGCATCTCATCGGGTTTCCCAAAGCAAGCCATTGATCTGACACATAATCAGGACAGCAGCTGTTTGGCTTCATACCAGTTAAGACTCCTTTCAACCTTGCTGTAAGGATGTATAATTGACAGAATTAACACAGAGATCAATTCAAGTGGTCAAAGGAAGCTACCGGTGTTAATTAACCCAGATGATCGCCCCAAGGCACTCGCAACATCAATGCATTGTATGTGAAGTTATTTAGCTCGAGTTCGAAAATCTAAATGTACATTAATGTGCATGCGTCTTATAAACAAGATTAGACAGAAAACAAACACATATTTTGACAATTTATTAGAGATGCAGACCAATGTACTGGTCAATAATGGTATGGTCCATTAAAGTGAATAATATAAGTGTAATGTTCAAAGCAGGTTGAGAACCGAAAAAAACAAAATGCATGTACAGTAGCTAGGGGCTGCACAATTCTGGGCTAAATGAGAATCACGTTTTTTAATGCTTCAAATCAAGATCACGATTTTCTCACGATACTGTAGATGTAAAATAAAGGTTAATTTGAGTAGGCGTTTTATTACAGTTTGTTTCTCAAAACATTTGGTAAAACAACAATAATAATATTAGGCCTGTGTAGCCTACTGTTGGTTAAAATGCTCAATTTTGTATAGACCTTGGAATGACGGACTTGAACAGACTTTAAATATGTCCTGGTCATTAATTCACACTAAAGTGATGAGCATATCAGAATACAACTATTCATAACTCTGAAGTTGAATTAATTATGTTGAGAGAATATGCTTGTCATTTGTCTTTGACACACATTTTAGACCATTTTTCACTGGTAAAATGAAACATTTGGGTCATTATCAGATTCCCTATAACATTATATACACTCTAAAAACGTTGGTTTATTTTTAACCACTGGTTGAGTTAAAAATATTTGGTGCTATTGTTAGGGTTATTTTAAACCTTTATTGGGGTTATTTATTTAATAACTCAACCAGTTGGGTCACAATTTTTGAATCCTGCATAACAGCTCTGTTTTAATCCCTATTTGTAGCATTTCATTTTGATATAGGGGCCTATTTGGTGAGTTTAATTATTGTGTTTTTTTTCTGTTTGATATAAAGACAAGCCTTGGAGATCCTCTTTGGAGATTGTGCTTTAACAACTCAGCCAGCAATCATTTCTTCACTGCCATACAGAATTGTGCAGCAAGATGATTCAGCCCTCATACCAGGAGGCAAAACAAGAATTTGTTGATTTGCGACTTCTAGGTGCATTATTTATGACATAAATGTTGGACATCATTTAATTCATGTGGTGTATACTTGTATTTCATTCAGTAGTTAGAGGAGGAGAAGCAACAGAGACAGAACCCTCTTGTCCTGCTGCTTGGGGATGAACTAAATTGCTCTCAGGCGTTTGTTATTGTGGAAGGAGTGACACTGAATTCAGGGATTTAAATAAAGCTTTGCCAATGTATTAAAAGCTGTGTATTTTGTATTTACATATAAAGATGACTACTACTACTACTATAATAATAAGAATTTATTATTATTATATAGTGGTTAAGACACTTTTTGGCAAAATAACCCAACAAATTAGTTATTTTTATAACCCAAATTGTTGGGTTAACCTTATCAACCCAATGGATTGGGTTAAAAATAACCCAACAGAAGGTCGGTGTCAAAATGACCACATCTATGGGTTACCTGTTGGGTTATTATTAACCCAACTGTTTTAAGTGAGTCAGGTATAAAGTATGTTACACTGACCAGCAAACATTATTTTCATGCACAACACTTTGTGTTTGCTATGAAAGAAAATCATATCAAATTCTTGTCGTAATCATAATCTAAAATGTGATTTGATCATTTAAATGATGTGCGCACTTTTAGTTTACTTTTCACTGCAAGACAGAGTGTGGCTCAATTTATGGCTGCCGTCATTTGAGGTCAGTTTGCAACAACTTACAAACTTTATTACCTGTTATTTAAAGCATATGCAGCCTAAAGTAGACATGATATGACTATATAAGTTGACAGAAATGACAATTTTGGGTGAATTATACCTTATAATTACAGTATTTGACACTTTTAAACACTATTTTGGAGGTGTCCATGTTGCTAAGCAACGTATATAAACAATGTGAAGGCTTGTGCGACCACCTTTACGCTTCTCTTCTGACCTTGAAAATTGAATTGGGCTGAAATGTAGAAAAGCTAAATTAAGATTGTGTGTAGGGTTGATTCGAGATCACAATCTTTTTCCGATTAATCATGCAGCCCTACATGTGGCACATGTCTTGTGTAAAATTAGGTGACATTGATGATTTTTGAGTTTATTGCCTTATCAGCTTCTCTGGCTATGTCATGGCAAAAAAAAAACAAAAACAAAAAAAAACAGATCAAGTTTACATTTTATAAATATCACTTTCTAGAATTATAAAAAATAACAATAAAAAGTCATCAACATCAATAAAATAATACATAAGATAAAATACATAATAATATATAAGATAAAATACTTAATAATAATAAGATAAAAACTAAAACAGGTTAAGGTTTACTTTTGATAAAAATTGCACAATTCTAGAAACATTCACATTTAAAAATATTTCATTTACAGTCTCTCCAGATAAAAATCGCTGTCTGATAACATTAAAATAGGGCACTCCACAACTATATGTTTAACGGTTTGGTTTTGTTTAATATCGACATTTTGTGGATTCTTCTCGTTTGAGTAAATGTTCATGGGTGAGTCTCGTGTGTCCACTACGACATCTTATGTAAACAATCTCTTCTTGTATTGAGTTTTGAAAAAAATTGTTGGATTTTCTTCCTATTTCTGGCTGGATTTTAAAACGATTAAACGATTTCTGAGCACGAATCCCACTCTGCTTGCCATTTGTTAAAAATATAGCCTTTTATTAGTGGCTTTAAATCTGAAGGTGGGATTTTACACTCCTTATCTTTCCTGTTAGGGCTGTTATGGCAGCTGTGTCGGCTTGTTCTTTCCAAATGTCCTGGGATTCAGCAGAAAACTCTATTATAAAATTTTCTCTGTGGTTCAATCACTTTGATAAAAATGCCAATATAACGAGATGCTCCAGTTTAAAGGAATTTAATGTTTGTAGACAAGGATTTTGAGTCAGTAAAAAATAATAAAATTGTGTTCTTCAGCAGCATGCTCCAGAGCCCCCCCAAAAAAAGAGCCTTAACTTTGTGACGTGATGACAAAACTGCTGCTTGGAACTACTGCACTGCCTCCATTTTGTGAAATAATATTTGAACACAACGATCTGATTTATTCTAACATTAAAGACTGACAAAAAAAACGACATGTTTTACATGGAGTAAAGCCAATTTTAACTTTCAATTAGAAATAACAACACTCAAATTGTAAGAAATCTTTAGAATATAATTAATCAGTTAAGAATTTCCTTCATAGTGTTTTCTGTTTTTGACTCTAAACATACTCTAAAACAGCTTGCTTTAATGGAGAAGAAGAGTTTTATTTATTGATTGGACTGACTTACTGGTCAATTTTGGAATAAATGTTCAATAATTTCAAAGCAAAATTGTAATTTGTCATTATCAGCTGATGTCACTAAATATCAGGTTATAAACATCAGCAAAAAATAGCACTTAGAAAATGAATTTTTGCAATATTTGTAGCAAATTATAAATAATTTTATAAATAATTGTACTTTAATTAGCATAAATGCAGTAAAGCAACCAAAACTGACATTAAAGACAACATCAAAATATTTCATTTTTATATAATTACAATCTCTGCCTATTCATCAAAATATTTTTGAAGACTGGAGTTATGGCTGCTAAAAATTCAGCTCTGCTTCAGCTATTGTCATTTGGAATTATAATAATATTTCACATTTATACTGTACTTACAGAACTGGATATTTGATCAAATTCAAAAATATTATAAATATTTAACAACACACAATTTTAGCAGCTCAGCAGCACATGTCAGATACGTCAAGTGAGCAAGAAAACACACACTTACTTAGTGAGTCTTTCAATGCTCTGCACATGAACATTGGTGTGAGTCTCTGCTAGAACCGCTTCATGCTGGGCACACTTCAGGCACAGACCACCCACACGCTGACCAGTGCCCGCCGCCACAGCCATCGCTTCTTTGTGCCTAAGTCGTTCTTTAATTTCCTCATATTCTTTCTGAATGCTGGCCAGGTCTTTCCTACACAGACACATGCAAAAAAGACTGTTTCTGTATGTATATACAGTATGATGCCTGATTCTAATGGTGGACAGCATCACAGTGCAAATACTTCAGATGCTGATTGTTGTTAAATACTAAAGAAGTACTATAAATCACATTAGCCTACACTCCAGCAATCAGTTGTTTCCTGCGGTAGGAATTTAAAATCATTTTCTTACACCACAAGCATGTAAAAGAACAAAAGATAAAATTGTATTTCATGTCTCATTTTGGTTCATTTCAGCAATGCAAATGAATACAATTTGTAATTCAATCAGCAACTACCCAGATGTTAGAGTGTATTTACTATGATTGGATTCGGTGAGAGAAAACGTTTCGGCATTGAGGCGCACTTACTTCAGGGAGACCACTTGAGCCTCCAGAGTCTCAGTTTGTGCTTGATAGAGACACTTCAGTTGCTCCTGAGACAAAAAGAAAAAAGAATGCGATCTTTAATGCATTCTGAATGGATTTATTCAAGGCACATTTGCAGCTGCACAAATGTTTTATCACAAATACCATTTCTTTCTTCCACTTGTGGTCCTCAGCTTGATTAACAGAGCCAAGTCTTTGCTTTAAAGTGTTTTCTTGTGTGTGTTCCATGTTCAACTGAAAATATATAACAAAGCACATAGTTAATAAAATCAAAAATATGAGACATTACAACAGAATTGTGCATGTTAAAAAACTCAATACAAATATAGAGTGGAGATCAAATCTTCATCATTCATTGACCAAAATTAGAATTTCAGTTCTAATACTACCTGTGGGTGAAACCCTTTTGTGAAAAACACAGTTAACCAAACTAGAGAAAATTGGTATTTGCAGGCCACAGAAAGATTTCAACAAAATTTTCTAAAGGTTACACAAGTCAAATATTAATAACAATTAAGGCCTTTACTTTGACTCCTCTGCAGTCACAAAAAAATCACTAGTCTTCACACTGTTCTGCTTTGATCTTGAGGTCAGCTCTTCATCGTTCTCTTCCACACACTTTCACCTAATGTAGTAAGTTTCTTGGTCATAACTTTGTCACCAAGGATTTTCAATCAGGTTTGGTTCAGGATAGTACGCTGGCCATGTCATTATATTAATGTTTTCAGTATCAAGGAACTGTTTAGCCCAATTTGTAGTTAAATGGATGCTCAAAATATCAATAAAGCAGTGATTTGCTGATTCCTAGTTTATCGATACAGATGCTTTTGAACTGATACATCGGCAAATGTAGCAAGCCAATTTTAAAGTAGAAACAGACCGTTTTAAAAGTTCATAAATCTAAAAGTTATATTCTGTTTTCACCTATTAAAAACCATGGGATTAGAAATAGATCTTAAGTTGTCCAAACTTTATTATTATATATTATTTTTTTTTAATTCAAATTCAATATGTGAGGCATGTTTGTACTTACAGAGCACACAAAAATACCATTTTTATAACTTTTTGGTCTGACATGCAAATATATTACTAAAGTTATATATTTAATATTTTAATATACTACTAATAATAATATTTTTATTACTAAACATTTTATTTATTCACTATGGTTTTGCACTGACTTTAAGCTTTGAAAAGCTTAATTTCTCCCATCAACAACTCACAACAATATAAACAACAGCTGTGCATGCTCCCTTCAACACCACCCCACTTTATAGAGATACAGATCTTTACACTGTTCAGTGAACTGAAATGGGCAACCAGATGCTGGGGCATACAATTTTTCACACAAGGCTATGCAGTTTGGTATTTTATTTTTCATTAATAGTAAAAACCTTAATTTCAAAACTGCATTGTGTGTTTACTTGTGTTATCTTTGACTAATATTTAAATTTCTTTGATGATCCGAAACATTAAAGTATAAAAAAACATGCAAAAAATAAATAAATAAGAGGGCAAACTTTTTTTGACACCACTGTACATATAGTATGTATAAACCGACTGCAGATTTTAATCTCATACATTTTTATAAGCTATGCAATTATAGTCTTACATCTTCAATTTCATTACTAAAAGCCTCTATGATACATACTGTGCTGTCAACAAATGTGTATTCTTTAAGTGTGTCTTCAATCGTCTTTGCTTTCAGCTCCTCATGTAGTTTTTCATTCTCCACGATCACCACTCTAACTCTCTGCTTCATTTCCAGGAGTTCCTCCTTAAGAAATAAACCAAAAATAATAATAATAATAATAAACAAAGAATTAAAAATATGACAAAAATCACCAGATGAATAACACTGGCTTTATCTCGGAAAACCCTCATTATCAGACTCACTGAATTAATTAAAAGACAAAATCATTGATAATATGTCATATTAATTAACAGGACTGACCTTGCAGAACTTGACCTCAGCCTCCAAGTGCTGAATGTACTCAGACTGGTTGTTTATGATGGGAACCAAGTTGTGAACACCAGGCTGACTGCTACTGCAATCATCCGTGGCTCTCTGCTAGACAGCACAATCAAATCAGGTCAATATATATGATGTTTACACAGGATTTTTTTAATTAATACTGGGCAAACTATAATTAAAACAATAAAACTAAATTAACAAAAGATGATTGCCATGGTCATACACTTGGAAAATACTAGATTAAATTAAAATATAAAAAAAACCATGTTCACTAGAAACAGAGTTTGTAATAACAACATTCACAAATAACAAATACAGTCCTTCGTTAAACAGCCAGGGATTTCTAATAGCTTTTGAAACTTGCATATTAAGTATTGAGATTCTAAAATAACATGTTTTAATAATTTACTAATTGATTTACATAGATTTATACTTAATAAAAAGGTCATATAATCATCTAATTCAGCTGGACCCTCTATCGGAATAAAAATTTTCTATAACATTTTATAATCAAATCGTTTTTCAAAAGTTGATAAAACAAAAATCAAATTTTTTAGAAAGGTTTAAAGGTTTCATTTGATGTCTGTTCTGTAATGAAAGTGATCAGATGACAGAGATTGATTGATTGTTTGTTTGTTACTGGTGAATGTATATAGTAAAGTGAAGTAATTAGATGTCACACCATGGCTAAATTTCTTATAGTGTATAAGCAAAATCTAAAACGAACCTACATTTTTATGATATCAATTTCACTATCGAAACATAAATAATGTGTTAACATAATCTAGAACTAACAAAATTAAGTATTTTTTTGTTTAATTTTACAATTTTAAATTGTTGCGCTTGTGTCTCTCTTGACCCATTGTCTTCTTTAAAAAGAGACAACTCAAGGTCTGAATTTCAATTAATTAAAAAATACTACCATTTTAGTCAATTTTCAAGTCTATGCCAAAAAATGGGGGTGGTATTCAAAAGGTTAATCAATAAACAATAAACAAGAGTGTACCTTCGCTGCCAATTTCCTTCTGGAAGGGGAAGGTGATTGAATATTGGCATCTTTGGTCTTCTTTTGAAGCAAGGAACGCAGCTGATTGACTGGAAAACATAAACATTAAATCATCTGTGATGTAAAGCGAGAAATGACAAATACTCAATTACTGCAATAGAGTAGTTTTCCTCAGGAATTGTACTTTTTAAAATTGCAGTTTAAAAAGTGCACTTTTACTTTAATTTGAGAAACCATTTGTTACTGTGGCTTTCCAGGGGGCCCAGCCACTCACTGGGGTGCGGGGGTGTGGATGGAGCGGGGGGGGGGGGGTCGGGTGTTTGTCGACCAATTAGCATGAGAGAGACCGCCAGAAAGTTACCGAGAGCACTTTAGGGAAAAAGTTGGCTGAGCGAGAGGCCATCGAGCGCGAGGACTGTGGACACCGACAAGATCAAAACTTTGTGTATCTAAAGGCAAAGAATATTTAAAGGAGTTTGAGGACAGCATAGTATTAGCATGAATTGATGGTTGACAACTAAAATTATTTGATGCTGATTTTATATAACAATGCATCCGGAAAGTATTTACAGCGCTTCATTTTTTCCACATTTTTTTATGTTAAGCCTTATTCCAAAATGGACTAAATTATTTATTTCCTCAAAATTCTACACACAATTCCCCATAATGACAATGTGAAAAAGAATTTGTTGAAATTGTTGCAAGTTTATAAAAAATAAAAAACCTGAAAAATCACAAATATTCACAGCCTTTGCTCAATACTTTGTTGATGCACATTTGGCAGCAATTACAGCCTCAGGTCTTTCTGAATATGATGCTATAAGCTTGGCACACCTGTCTTTGGGAATTTTTGTCTATTCCTATTTGCAGTACCTCTCAAGCTCAGGTTGCATGTTCCATCAGGTTGGATGGGAAGCGACGGTGCACAGCCATTTTCAGATCTCTCCAGAGATGTTCAATAGAATTTGGTTCTGGGCTCTGGCTGAGCCACTCAAGGACATTCACCGAGTTGTTGTGAAGCCACTCCATTGATATTTTGGCGGTGTGCTTTGGGTCATTGTCTTGCCGGAAGATGAACCGTCACCCCAGTCTGAGGTCAAGAGCACTCTGAATCTGGTTTTCATTCAGAATGTCTCTGTACATTGCTGCATTCATCTTTCCCTCTATCCTGACTAGTCTTCCAGTTCCTGCTGTTGAAAAACATCCCCACAGCATGATGCTGCCACAACCATGCTTCACTGTAGGTATGGTATTAGCCTGATGAAGAGCAATGTCTGGTTTTCTCCAAACGTAATGCCTGGCATTCACTCCAATGAGTTAAATTTTAGTTTCATCAGACCAGAGAATTTTGTTTCTTATGGTCTGAGAGTCCTTCTGATGCCTTTTGGCAAATTCCAGGCGGGGAGTGGCTTTCGTCTGGCCACTCTACCATACAGGCCTGATTGGTAGATTTCTGCACAGATGGTTGTCCTTCTGTAAGGTGCTTCTCTCTCCACACAAGAAAGCTGGGGTTCAGACAGAGTGACCATCGGGTTATTGATCACCTCCCTGACTAAGGTCCTTCTCCCCGATCACTCAGCTTAGATGGACGGCCAGCTCTAGGAAGAGTCCTGGTGGTTACAAGCATCTTCCACTTACGAATGATGGAGGCCACTGTGCTCAGAACTTTCAGAGCAGCAAAATATTTCTGTAACCTTCCCCAACCTTGTGCCTCGAGACAATCCTGTCTCGGAGGTCTACAGACAATTCCCTTCTCTTCATGCTTGGTTTGTGCTTTGACAAGCACTGTCAACCCTGGGACCCTATATAGACAGGTGTATGCCTTTTCAAATCATGTCCAAATAACTGAATTTACTACAGGTGAACTCCAATTAAGCTGCTAAAACATCTCAAGAATGATCAGTGGGAACAGAATGTACCTGAGCTCGATTTAGAGCTTCATTGCAAAGGCTGTGAATACATGTACATGTGATTTTTAGATTTTTTTTTGAATAAATTTGCAACAATTTCAAAAAAATCAATTTTTTTACATTGTCATTATGGGTTATTGTGTGTAGAAGTTTGAGGAAATAAATGAATTTAATCCATTTTGGAAAAAGGCTGTAACATAAAAAACCTGGAAATAGTGAAGCGCTATGAATAGTTTCTGGATGCACTGTACATAAGTTTTATCAATTAATTCATTCACCCAAACAGGCTAAAAAAGTTGATGAGATACCGTGTATGACAGAATAACAAATTTCAGAAATAGTGCATTTTGATTCACAAACAAGTCACTGTTCTGAACCAATTCCTTAAATGAATCTCACAAAATGATTCATGAGTTATTGATTTCAATTAGTCTGGTTAAACCTAAGCTGCTGGATTGGTTTAAGCACTTAAAAGTTCACGGAAAATGATAATATAATGAAGTTGCTTTAAAACTTGAAGCATTTCTCCTCTAAAGATATTTTTAAGAATGTTCAAAATGCTTACAGTGACAGTCCGGAACAGTTCTAGAGATCTATTGTAGAAACTCCACTTATGATTAGCATCATAATTAAGCATCATAAATAAATTAGTTAATTTAAACATGAATTAATTGTATTGCAATTTTATATGAACTAATAGATAACATCTGGATTTAGGGTTTCAGAATGTGTGTGTATATATAATATATATAATATATATATATATATATATATATATATATACATACACACACATACACATATTGCAATATTTTGTGACAACAATTTGAACAAATAAACTGAATTAGAGGAAAATAACTCTATTAGGGAAGGATTTTGCATCTGCATAAAATAAAAAACAAATTTCAAGCGGAGATATAAATACAATGTAGCAAACACAAATGAATAACAATAAACCGTGTGTAAAATAACACTGCATAGTCTTCAATGTAGAAATTAAACAAATTAAGCCTACAAATGTTATTGCTTCTTGTGAATGCTGAATGCTTTAAACTTCCTTGCAATGTTTACACATAACAGCCTTTAAGAACAAGTGCAAATGATTCTGCAAACTTTCACTCAATTACAGTTTAAACTTTGCAATTAATCCACAAATCACAATTGGAACTGTGGTGCCTGGTCAGCGATGATCCCAGCTTGACTTCGCACATCCTGTGATATGACGCTGAGGATTCACACAACGCCAATGCTGAACGATATGTTGTGCAAGCCATATCGGAATAAATATTATGAAAGTAATTCACTTTTCTTCAACAGTGCTAATTAACATCTAAAATGATCAAACGTTTTCAAGTGTTTTCACGGGGACAGAACAGTTATGAGAAGCCTGGGCAGACAGCTCTGACTCACCTCGCACCCTCTCCGGCCATCCACAATGGCAGGTCAGTGTGTGTTTGCTCACTGACGGTAATGATGTGAGCGAGGCCTAATGTCCTCCGGTCAGAAGCCATAGCCGGGTTGCGTGGTCTGCCTGGTAGGGAGCAGTAGTGTTGAGCCACGAAGCAGTTTCCGTAGCTGGGGTGCTGGTGGAGCGCGAGGGCCCGAAGGCTGCCTAAGTGGGTACTATTCCAAGCTGTTGCCCATTTGATTTGGACTACCACAGACCGCTCGAGCGCAGAGATTTGCAGCACCCTGTGGTGCTCCGTGATCCCACGCCAAAAAATGACCAAATGCTACCGTTCCTAAAATGTGCGCAAATTGGAGTCAGCCGTTTGGCTTCATGAGCACTCAACAGTACACAAGGACACTGCCACGTTTGTATGTTAATATATGTGAGAGGGAAACTTTCGAAAGTTACCCAAAAAAGTACAGGTTGCGCTGCGGGGGTAAGAGCGGAAATGGACAGAGGCGTTAATCTGACATTCTAACATTCATCCCAGCTTTGTGATACAGACTTCAGTATGATCTACTCACTTCTTATGACCAACAGAAAGAGCATGATGATTTGATTTAAAAAGAATGTGAAGTTACGCACAAACACTTCATTTAAAAAACATATCTATCAAAATATTGAAGAAAACTTGCTTGGCATGCTCACACAGGAAGTACTGTGAAGTGTTCACGCTCATAATACCTTAGATGTTATAAGATTTTCTTAGCTGCACTCAGTCAGTCGTAATCTTATTTCCTGTCTCCCGCTGCCACCACGCCCCCATGCCTCAGAGCGAACGAAATGGTCCAACCTCAGGTGCCCGAGTTCATCTTCGTTAACTTACACGCCCTATATTTACTCGACATCCAAACCGCTTCTATTAGCGTTCACGTCAGCCTCTCCATCGCTCACCTGTATCCCCCCCCCCCACCACCCTTCGTTTAAAGCCCCCCTCTCTTCGCTGCTCCCTCCCACCCTTTTTCCTTTAACTAAACTGGCTCTGGCTCCCTCCATCTGGTCCCCTTTCTTCAGCAGCCCCCGCACCGGTTCACACCCTCCTCTCCTGGTGGACCGCATTGAAACATTTCCTCGGATGCCAGGGCTATTCTGGCACTCGCAACCTCTCTGTCATTCAATCCATCTGTCAGAAGTGAACTTTTGTTTACCGCCACGCTTCTGCTTTCTTCTTCAAGAAGCGCAAAACCCCCTCAAGGTCCAGAGCAAAACGAATTGCAGACGCCACCAATTTACAAACAACCCCCTCCCTTTCTATAAGACACCCCTATCAACAAACCAACTAATCACGATAATCATTTTTTCCTATGTATCTGTAGAGAATCTGTTGTGATTTGAACATGTACACAGAGGAAGCCGAGATGTGCTCACGTATGCTGAATAAATATCCACGTCTTCAGATTAGGTCATGAAATCATAGAGTTTTGATTGTGTTAAATATAAAACAAAACACAACAGAACCATAGCAATGAATATTGGATTCATGTGAGTACAACTCTGCTTATAAAGTTAGTAAATCCAAAATATACTCGTATATTGACCCTTATGCCTTCACAAATGTACTGTATTTTCTCTAATATCAAGCTCTCACGTTGAACTCAAAATGTGAAGTTTAGCAAAATGCTCAAGCTGCTCTATTCCATACAAGTGAATGGTGACCAAAGTTGCTAAGGAGGATTGTTTTTTGAAAATAAATAATGACCAGCGACACTGATGAGTAAATAGTAACAGGGACTCTCTTTAAAAAATATTCAAGAAGCTTCTGTGATGTGCATTCTGGGACAAAACGCACAAACTGGCCAGAAATTAAAGGCTGAAGATGAGAAGGAGGAAGAGAACAAGACAGAGCACTATCCCTGGGTGGAAACAGCCTGTGACAGCGCTGTTGAGGCTCGCGCTCTGAGTGTGTGACGCATTTCCACAGCTCGGGCTGACCTGGAGGGTCTATGTGCCAGACCCCCTACTCGTGTTACCTCACACAGGACGCCCAACTAAACCGCGCTGCCTTCATCATCGCACCATCACACACCAAACACGCTTTCCAAAAGTCCAACGTGCCCATGCTTAGAAATCAAACCTGCCACACAAAGCGCATGGCCGCATGGAGCATAACAAACAGCGCTTTTAACCCATCAGGGTGTCGGGCTGTCGGGTTCTTAGGGTTGTGCCCAGCTTCTTCCCTCCTGTTTCATGGCAAGTTTATGTGGGAGGATGCCTGCTTTGTGATAAACTCTTTATGCCATCTGGAGAGTGGAGTAGATGTGGAGAGAAAAGAGTGGTGATACTCTAATTATTTGGGCCTTTATATAACATGTAGTATATTTACTACTAATAATTTTGAGTTGGACCTAAGAAACAGTTTACATTAAATATGCATTGTGAGTAGACAGAGCAAAGGCTGAAACTACTCCTGAAGTAGAAGAAATTCAGATAACCTCGCCGGCCACTTTATTAGGTACACCCTGTCCAACTGCTCGTTAATGCAAATTTCTTATCAACCAATCACATGCAAATGTTAATGCAACTCAATGCATTTAGGCATGTGGATATGATCAAGATGATCTGCTGCAGTTCAAAGCGAGCATCAGAGTAGGGAAGAAAGGTGATTGAACTTTGGACGTCACATGGTTTCCAGACGGGCTGGTCTGATTATTTTCAAAACTGTTGATCTACTGGGATTTCATGCACAGCCATCTCTGGAGTTTACAGACAATGGTCCGAAAAAGAGAAAATATTCAGTGAGTGGCAGTTCTGTGGGCACAAATGCCTTGTTGAAGCCAGAGGTCAGAGGAGAATGGCCAGACTGGTTCGAGCTGATAGAAAGGCAACAGTAACTCAAATAACCACTCGTTACAACTGAGGTATGCAGAAGAGCATCTCTGAAAGCACAACACGTTGACCTTGATGCGGATGGGCTACAGCAGCAGAAGACCACACCGGGTGCCTCTCCTGTCAGTTAAGAACATGAACTGAGGCTACAATTGCACAGGCTCACCAAAATCGGACAATATGTGATTGGAAAAACTTTGCTTGGTCTGATGAGTCTCGACTTCTGCTGCAACATTTGGATGGTAGGGTCAGAATTTGGCATCAACAACATAAAAGCATGGATCCATCCAGCCTTGTATCAATGATTCAGGCTGGTGGTGGTGGTGTAATGGTGTAGGAGATATTTTCTTGGCACACTTAGGGCCCATTAGTACCAATTGAGCATTATGTCAACACCACAGCCTACCTGATTATTGTTGCTGACCATGTCCATCCCTTTATAATCCACAGTTTGCCCATCTTCTGATGGCTACTTCCAGCAGGAAAACACCATGACACTGCATGTGAATCATCTCAGAGTGGTTCCTTGAACATGACAATGAGTTCACTGTTCTCAAAATGGCCTCCACAGTTACCAGAGCTCAATCCAATTGAGAACCTTTGGGATGTGGGGTAATGGGAGATTCGCATCATGGAAGTTCACCCGACAAATCTGCAGCAACTGCTTGATGCTATCATGTCAATATGGACCAAAATCTCTGAGGAATATATCCAGTATCTTGTTGAATCTATACCATGAAGGATTAAGGCAGCTCTAAAGGAAAAAGGGGATCCAACCCGTACTAGTAAGGTGTACATAATAAAGTGGCTGGTGAGTGCACATCTGAGCAATTGAGCCTAGCACACTAAAATACACCTCCAGAAACACCAGGGCACCATTAATCAAAAATCAGCACTCTTGCCCCGGCTGCTGCTGATACAGAACCTATTCAAATAATAATAGATGAAAGTCTATTATTGAAATTGCACTTGTGGTGACCAACAAAAAAACTGGACATGGAGACTTTGAAAAGAAGAAGAATAACCCAGCTTCCAGAAACAGTAAGTAGGGCACTTTCTCTGGGCAGAGTTGGCCCAAGTGAGAACAGTTGCACCCGACAGATTTGCTCCCACTTTGCCTGGGGACTGGCAACATTCTGTCCTGTACATAATGACACAGAGCTGGGCCACGGCACTGGAGCAGTTCTCAAGACACACTGACATATAGTTTTAACAGGGAGTTTAAATTTGAAGAGTTTCGATAAAATATTGATTCTTATTGAAACTTAAGAACTTCACTTCAAAGTTGGGGTCAATAAAAATATTGTAATGTTTATTAAAGAAGATAAACAGTAATAATGTGAAATATGAACACAAGGTTAAAATAACTTTCAAATAAATGCTGCTTTTTTAAAGTAATTGATCAATGATAAAGTAGCAAATCAGCACAATAAAATGGTTTCTGCAAGAGGGAAAACTGGAGTACTGATCCTGCGATTTCTGCTTCGAAAAATACATTAACATAGGAAAGATTATTCCTAATTTAAACTTTATTTTTAACTGCATTTAGATTCAACAAATACAACTTTGGGAGGGGAATATGCTTTTTTTTATCTTGAAAGAATGTATTTTAGAACTTAATGTTTCCAGAATTTTTACCGGTATAGTAATAGTGCTAAGGCTTTTATGATACAGGATTATTTAAAAAAATGTGCTAAAGACATACAATGTTACTTAAAATACAAATGGCACATATTGCAGTAAATTTTATATATTGAATATTAACATAAATGCCATGAGGTATTATCAGAGAAGAATCAAAGAAATCACATATTTTCATTATGAGATACATTAGTGTAAAGAAAATAATATTAGTAGTAATAATGGTCCACACATGCTTAACATGTTCTATTAAAAATGTGTCCACTAAATACAACAAATTATTTTTTAGTGACTCTTAAAGTCATTTTAACTGTCGAAGCTCATTGTTAAAAGGAAAGTATGTGCCATGTTTGGACATATTTCCCCTCTGTGCAAATTGCACAATGTTTCAAACATATGCATTCTGTTGGCAAACACTGCTAGCTGTAGCGGCAGTGTTCAGAACAAGAGTGTGTTCTCTTGTGTACACTACATTGTCCTCTTAGGGGCCTGTAAATAAATGACACATATGTAATTGCCTTGAACTTGGTTACACTGTTAAATAATGGAGCAAACTGCTGGCAATGAGTTCAGGGCTTGCTTGGTTGAGGGGCATAGCCTCTGGCATTGCATCTGGTCTTATAGGCCAGTGGAGAAACATAATGCATGGACAAGAAGAAGAGGAGGGGGAACAAAAAATAAATAAATAAATCACTGCTGATCAATGCAAACATTACACCGACGGTTTGGGTTGTTCATATTCTATATGCTCATTGATTATGCAGAACTCTTTTCCTCTATTCAAAACTGAATATTCAATGTTTAACTTTGTGAAAAAATGTAATAAGTTCTTCTTTGTCTTTAGTAATCCTATATACAGTACTGTTTTATAATATTGTAATGTAATAAATTGATACCAGAGATAGAAAAGATTTTTTTTTTTTATGTGGAACTTAAAGTCAACAAAAATTTTAATTTTTTTTTGCCCGCAACAAAGAGGATGTGGTTTTTAGCAAAAGTATGAGTTGTTGGACCCACTTTCGAACAATTAGGCTTGTTGCATTGATATAGCATGTGACCTGGGTTAACCAAGTCTACTACTCCAATGTCGTCTCTAATACGTCCAAAATAACAGAAGACAAAAGCACTCTTCTTGCCCTCTGCCGTGTGAAGTGGAGGAGGAGCCGGAGGCCAGCAGCCCTGCCGGCGAGGCGTGAAGACGTGGCAAGGGTCTATCCCAGGCCAAAAGGGCACACCACTGTCAACATCATGACACTCCACTGGGCGGCTCGCCGGCACTCTCCCGCCTGGCCGGCAGCGGTCCCAGCTGCCCCATCCGTTATCTGTCTGATTAGTTCTGCTAGCAGCCCCTCCCCTCCACTGCCCATCGCCATCTGCTCCCCCAACAAGATGGCTGCTCGCCCCAGCACCGTGCACACCGCCCCGCTACCCTGCCAGTGCCCTTGCCCGCACTCACCCCAAAGCGCTAACACGGCTTCTCGTGGCTGGCGGCGCAGCCCCCTTTCATTCACTACTACATTTGACAAGGGGCGGAGGGGCTACGCTCTTTTATTTGCTGTCGGATGGTACATGCGCTTCCCGCCGACTTGGTTTGCAGCAGTTTGGTGGCACGGCAGACTTTTGCTCACCGCGGCAGCTCCCTCTGCGTGGGGCTGCATCTGCTCACTCTTTTATTCATTTTCCGATTCTCCACCTTTCAGGGGATTGTCATCATCCACGCTCACACGAGCGACCGAGGGAAAGCAGAGAGGCGTGCAAAGTTTAATGGAATTCTGGGGTGGAATGAGCAACTTTTTTAATGCCAACTCTGCAGTTGGTCTCACGGTTCTCGTTGGCCAGTTTGTACAAAAACTTAGTGAGAGGACGAGTCAATGACATCCCCAACAACCAGACAAGTCATATCAAGTTGTATTTTTTGGGTCAGTGGCATACAAAATTGACCAAAGATTTGAAAATTTGGTGCAGAACATTTCTTAGAAGTTCTTAGAAATGTATTCTTTTAAAACATTAATTGAATCCATTTGATACACTGTAAAACCCAAGAAGTTAAGGTAACTCAAATCATTTGAGGAAACCGATTGCAACAAACCATTTAAGTTCAAAAACTAATCCTAATGAGTACTGAACTTAATCAATTTGAGTAAATGAAGCATTTGAGCACAGTAAAACCAAATAAATGATGAGAACTCAAACCAAATGAGTACTGTAAAAACCCAATAAGTTAAGGCCACTCAAACTATTTGAGGAAACCGATTGCTACAAACCATTTAAGTTAAAAAAAAACTAATTTATATGAGTACTGTGAACTTACTCCATTTAAGCTGAAGTAATGAGGTATTAAATTAACTCTTTACCTTCATCACGAGTTCAAAACTCTATTAAAATGAGTAGAATTAACTTTCAGTAAATTATGAGTCAACTTCACTCATTTTATTTGATAAAGTTGACTGTTGGGTTTTACAGTGTACGATTCAATTAATTCATAAATGTAATTATTGAAGAGTCACACACTTCTGTTTTTTACAACCTGAACTAAGAAATAATCTGATAATTTAAATTATTTTTCATTTTATTTTTTAATAAGGCTTATTTTTATTTGATATTAGGATAGTAGCATCAACCCCTTATATATAGATTTGTTAAATTTATTATCCTTCAAAACTATTTAAATGAATTTTAATCCAGATTTAAATTTTTATTAAATATTGTTTGGGTTTTTTGAAAAGAATTAATAGGCCAAAAGCAAAGCATAAAATGAGGTTTTAAAAAAACTGTCTGAATATGTCCAGTCTTCTTCTGCGCTAACATGTTTAACATGTTCAGCAACAGCACAGATGTCAGTGTAAGCCAGATTCTTTCACAGCTCACAATGAAGCCTCGCTGATGTGGACAATTAGACGACATCAAGCCTTTCATGAAAGAGAGACTTTTTCTCCAATAATTCCACTTCACATACAAAAATAAGCCAAAGAGAGATGAAGTTGATCAGTTCATATCCCCAAAACTTCCCAGCAGGCTTTTTTCCTTGTAATTCTCTGTCCCTCACAACAGCACTGATTAACCAATCGGTAGCCAATATGGTGGAGGAAGCTTAGAGTATGAGGGTTTTTTACTGTGCGCAGAGGGCCAGGTTCTCTGCTAAGCTCTCGACAGAGAAGTTGCGAATATTTCCTACTTTCAGATCCATACTTATGCCTGAAGGTTCTCCTTTACAAACCTCAACATGGTTCTTGTTGGATCAAAACTTCAAACCCTGCTGCCAGCGCCGTCGCTTGCTTGCTTGCAAAATTTCATGTTACTGAAGAAGAGAGAGAATTTGGAACAAAGCGACCCCCTGTGTCCTGTTCCAAACCACAGTGAACTCCAGCAAACACAGAGAGGCAAAGGGGAAAATCTGTGCGGCTGGTAAACCAGCACGGCAAAACAACGCAACTTGTTTTTTTTTTTATATCATCGCACATTTTTCTCTCTTTATTTTCACACCCCTATGGGGTCTGTCGAATGTTGGGAGAGGTGGGAGGGTGGGTGCAAGAAAAGGAAGGAGTGGGGGAGGGATGACAAAAGGCACGAGCGCACAAAAGCAAACAAACAAAACCGAATAAAGCCTGGGCTCAAAGCCGTCAGAAGGCAGAGAACAGAGCGGCAGGATTATGATAGATCCTCTGCTGCCCAGCGCACAGCTGGCTGATGATCCAATACTGGAGCCGCCGGCCCTCCCCAGCATGTGCACGGGGGCCTGGGGGCCAGAGCGAGAGGAAAAAAAAATGAAAAAAGCAAAAGACAACTGCTTTGCCCATCCGTTTGGTGGGAGCTATGATCATCCAAGCTGTGAGATGAGAAACGAAAAAGAGTCAAAGTCTGGCTACAGAAGGCCTGATTGTATGAGCACCCACCAACGTTACACAGAAAGGGTCCCTACATGATCGTCCCTTAGGATGCTCAGTTACGAGCACCCCGCAGGTCGGTGCATATGCATTTATGTACATGTAAAGATGGTGTAGGAAAGTAAAGACAACAGAGGAAAAAAAGAGATGGGGAAAGCAATGGATAGCCTCAAGGAAGAGAGAAAGAATGCACAGATGTCGCTGCATCTGTGCACTACGCCTGCCCAAAGAACCTGCCCTGGCAGTCCATGTCACACCATGCTACAGCGGCTAAAAGACTCTCTGCTGCCAAAAGCAGGGCCTGTCAGCGGCTTAACCACTCTGGATCTTCAGCAGGCCATTTTTTGCCTCATCCAGAGGAAGCAGAGAGCATTTAAAGGCCAGCACCCTGCCCAAGCTATTTAATGCTAATTCAGGCTCATTTAATGACTGCAAAATCTTTTAAGTATCAATAATGCCCTTATCAAAAACTGCACCCTTGAAATTGTTCTGGCCATTTGAATTGTTCTTCACCAAAAAGTTGGCAAAAGACAACCAAACCCCTGATTACACCAGAAATAAATTGGAAGAAGAATTGAAAATTCATTAACAGAGCCAATTCGAGGCATCTCTTTTACATTTACACTGGTTCCGAATATTTATTTTATGTGCAGCGCTGAGGCATTATAACCAATAACACACAGTTCTTTTGACTTATGAACACAACTAACAATCAAATGCATTTAGATTACCAAGCCGTGCTTTAGATTAGCAATCAACTTACATTTGCCATCTTTGCTTTAATACGCAAGTTCCTCATATTGATAGAGTTCAATCTTTTTTTTATGCATATTCTTGTAAAATAAATATTTGTTTGTTTATTAATTACAACATTACTTTAAATGATAAAACTAAAGCAACATCTGTGGCATGCTTTATCTTAGTGGATTTGCATCAGTTTACATCACTTATATAAAGAAATCACAAGAAATCAGTAAAGTTCAGTATGAGCTATGCAAAAAAAAAAAGAAAAAAAAAAAAAACTCCAAGTACGTTCCATGATGCAAGCCATAATCAAAAATGACAATAAAAAATGAAATTAAAATGCAGTATTTAGAAAACTGTTTCATATAAAACATACAAAAGTAAAAACCTAAATGTACGCTGGGAATATTGTGTTGAGGTTTCTTGAAACCATGTCATATAAAACAAAGGTTTGGCAAGGCTTTTGACTGACCTTGACACAAAGCCATGAAGTTTAGTTGTTACGCTTTGATCGCATTTCCTATATTGTAATTTTTCTTGTTACTGACATCAAATTGACTTAATTTACAGGTCTAGTAAAGAGGCAGTACATAACACTCTTTTTTTTGGGAGGGGGGGGCTGAATTTACAAAGTTATTTAATTAGCAAGCACATCTTAAATCCATCTACCAAACTATATTTGTGTTATCCAGAATAACTAAGATGAGCCTATAATAAGTTTACACACTGGGATTCAGATCTGTCAGATTAATCTCTGTTGTTGGGCCATAACAGTACCTGCACCCCTTGTCGTATTTATAAACACAAAGATATCCATGTCTAACAAAATTCTGCCACAAGAAGAATGCATTTTCATTCATTAACTACTAGAATGCCAAAAGTACAGTGGCTGGAAAGGACCACATTAACACATTGATATTTTTTGGATATAATGTATTAATATTATATTAATATTGCTACATTACATCTACTTGTCAATATGAACATAGTATCATTATTCCACACAATTGATTTGTGTTGGGACAACAAGAAGGAATTAAGTTAACTTACTGGTATTCATTTTTAAAAATGTAAGTGGGACTGAATATAAAACCATTAAGGTAAAAAAAAAAAAAACTCAAGAATTGTGTTATAGCTAACCTTGAATAACTACTTTGAACAAACAGCAAATGTCTTTTTGAGCACAGATAACAGGGATGGTCTGATCGGGATTTTTGCAGCCAATGTTTAGTTCCGATTCCTTGTCATAGTGATCGCTGATACAGAGTACTGATTTCTGATGCGTTCAAACTTTATATAACTGTGCAATGAAGCACATTTTCCCTTCAAGTATGATAAAGTGTCGATCTCCCTTAAGTAAGGATGTTGAATATATCTCTTTAAACATGTCTCTTATTACTATTTAGAGTGGACATGTAATAGGTTGAAGCAGCTTTACAGAAAATTATAGATAAACCAGGTGTTTTTGGAAACATGATGGAAGAACAATTCACATGTCTCAATGAAGAAACAGTTGTTGCATAAAGTCATGCATAATTGATGTATAAGAAGTTACAATGCACAACTATAAATCCATTACTTCTTTTCTAAAAGAAAATATGCCACTATAATCTACTGTTTTATTGCAACAAGTATATTACAACAAGTTATATTAATAAATATATTAAGCAAAAAAAAGATAGATTTTTTCCCCCTAATATTTAGAGCCAGGATTTAGTGAACTTGCAATAGTCACTTTCAGCTCTTATATGTAAAAAGGCCTAAATACAAGTGTATTTGCAAGGCCATTCAATATTTGCACATCTCCCAACTACTGATAGCAGCAGAATGATCGCGGCTCCAGACAGCTGCTGTGTTGGGCGCACAGAGATCGCTCATGCTCACTAGTCGTCAGTGCACATGCTCGAGTGATGTCATTTTTGCTGACAAGGTAGCGTGTGTTTGGAAATTCGTTGCGTAGATTCGCAATTTCCATTTTTTAATCATAAAATACATCCCTATTTGCTACTATTTGTCTTTCATACTAAGGATGAACAAACCCTTAATACATTTATACAAATAAATCCACCTTAAAACGTTCTGTCTCTTGAGCATGCAGCTGCCAGAGTTCTTATCAGGTCTAGAAATATGATCATATCACCCCATTTTTATCCTCCTTACCCTGGCTGCCTGTTAAGTTCCATATTGATTATAAAATTTTGCTTCTTACCTATAAAGCTTTAAATAATCTAGCTCCTGTTTATCTAACCAACCTTCTGAACTACAATCCAACTCGCTATTTAAGATCTCAAAACTCAGGGCTTCTGGTACGTACCTAGAATAGCAAAATCAAGTAAAGGAGGTTGAGACTCTCATAATGGCTCCTAAACTCTGGAATAGCCTTCCTAATAATGTCCGAGGCTCAGGACACACTCTCACCCAGTTCAAACTAGATTAAAGACCTATCTTTTAGCAAAGCATACACAACGCATCACGTAACAGTATGTTGCATGAGTTTGCTCCATGCAGAGCTGGCTTGAGAAATCACCTGTAGGGCCACTTCTCTGTAATACACCAGACATTGTGTTAGAAACTCTCATATGCTTTACCTGTTTGTTTCTGTTTGTTTATATTATGCTATTTTCATTATAACACTACACTTTTGCATCTCATTTATATACACTATGAACAGCAGGTACGCTAATTATTTTACTCTATTCCCAATTTCCACCTGGGGATACTCATCCCGATGCCCCTAGAGACTATACAGCGCCATTGATGCGATCCAAGACATGTGAAGAGATGATCCCAAGGTATCCATAATCCTGGACCAGGCTGTATCCAAGCTGATGCTGTGGTGGTCATGGAGGAATGGAGTGCATGAGACTGATTGCTGAATGACCACGGTACAAACTAATCCCCGCATTGATCCTGTGGGCCAGCCTGACCTCCTGCCGGTGCCCTACTCACCCTGTAGCTTTTCCACGATGGACATCCAGCTTCTCCGGTGCCTAGACTGCAGCTCCACACAGAAAGTTTGGCTAGAAGAATATGGTCGTTCCCAACAGAGCTTGGTTTCTCTCAGGGTTTTTTCTTTTCCCATCACTTCGTCTATTGGTGAAGTTTTTTTCCCCCATCGCCACTGGCTTGCTCAAATCAGGACTTGTGGAGCTGCGCTTCGGTGGATTTGCTCTTCTGTGTTTGAACTTTCAGCAGTGAAATTTAAACCACACTGAACTGAACTAAACTGAACTTCAACTCTGAAATCTGGACTTTACTAGAATGATCTTAAGCTGCTTTGACACAATTTACGTTGTAAAAAGTGCTATATAAATAACGGATTGAATTGACTCATGCCCTTACAAATAATTTATCTCTTTACGTGTTGCTGATGAGCACGTGCGACTTACTCTGTGTGTAAACTCAAACAAACACTTGCGATTGGTTCATGAGATCGGCCAGATTGAAGAATACTAATCGAGTCATGAAATGTGATTATCGGCCGATACAGGCTGATCGATCAGAGCATGACTAATAGATAGTATTACAGATACTGACAAATAGTTCCAGGCACAAATTTTGCACAATGACATGATGGCATACAGCACACAAATGCAATGTATATACAACAGTAAAGGCACATTAAAGAGTTTACTAAACTAACAACACGAGACTGCATTCTTCTCCTCCAAATTACCATCAAAAAAAGTTTGTCTAGACCTGCTGTTGCAAATAATCTATACTCCACAAAAACCATCTGGATCGTTTTCATGCACAGTGGTACTTTCCAAATGTAAACAAATGAGTCAAATTATTCGCTAATATTTCTGGAACAGCATGCGTCTTTATGGTAATTTATAAACAATACATGACCGAGTCTTAATACTTAAGTACTGAATTCCCTTGCGAACAGATGCTGTCCCTCCTCTGCAGCTGTGCAGCTCAGTGGCAGATGCTGTAAAATCTCCACTTCCTCCAGAGGAACGGAGACCCTGGTGCCTTTCAAACCCACTGAGGCTTCAGCACTGCCTACGCTTACTGCTGGGGTAGGACACATCCACAGAGACGTGGAAATGGATGGCTTCATTGTGGGCCATCATTTGGTGGTCAGCGAAATGTCATCAAGACTAAGCAGGCAATCATTTCTAAGGGCTGCAACAATATTCCAGTTCAATATCACAACATGCAATATTCACAAACGCAGGATCTGCACTGTTGAGGTGGGATTATAGTTGATCAGCTTCACAGTTTAGAATACATAGGATTTGTAGAGTCACTGCCATACTAACCATACTTTAGTGACAGTTTATCATCTGCATGTGACTTTAAGGTCTGCAACTGTGAGCATTTCAAGAGATTTTAAACATTCAGGCACAATGAATTAAAACATTTGTAATTTTAATAAATATAAAAGACTAATGTTACTGAATTATTTACACAATAAAGACTATGCATTGCTAATTTACATTTAATGACTAAATTTCTTTACCTTAATACTGTTCGACTCAAAAAACAAAGCACTGTTTATTTCACTTTCATTTTTCTGTTGTAATTTGTTTGCTCTTGTAATTTGTTCATTATTTTTATGCATGATTTACAAAACCCCAATTCATACAGTAGAAATCTTAATTATTAGCCCCCTTTAATTTGTTTTTCTTTTTTAAATATTTCCCAAATTAATTTTAACAGACCAAGGAATTTTCACAGTATGTCTGATAATAGTCTTTCTTCTGGACAAAGTCTTATTTGTTTTATTTCGTCTAGAATAAAAGCAGTTTTTAATTTTTTTACAGAACAAACCATCTTTATAGAATAACTTGCCTAATTACCCTAACCTGCCAGTTAACCTAGTTAAGCCTTTAAATGTCACTTTAAGCAGTATAGAAGTGTCTTGAAAAATATCTAGTAAAATATTATTTACTGTCATCATGGTAATGATAAAATAAATCAGTTATTAGAAATGAGTTATTAAAACTATTATGTTTAAAAATGTGTTGAAGAAATCTTCTTTCGGTTAAACAGAAATTAGGGGCTGAGTGGGAGGGGAATTAACAGGGGGGCTAATAATTCAGGGGGTTTAAAAATTCTGACTTCAACTGTATATAAAATGATGACTTTTTCCCAAATACAGGTGTTCATCTGGTGGAAAAATTAAATAATAGCAATGTCAGATTTTTCCATTAGCATGCAGCCCTAATTCACAACTAAGGGCACGTACATGCCATGTTCCAAGTGGCTCTGTTTTGCTTTATCTATATATTAATGCATTTGGAATAATAGTCTAATTTAAAGGGCAGCCATGGCATAATGGTTAGAGAGTTGGACTTGTGAGTACCAGGATTGTAGGTGTTTGGAGTAAAAAAAAAACAGCACTCTCGACACCCTCAATACCACGGCTGAGGTGAGTTCCTTGAGTAAGGCGCCGATCCCCTACATGCTTCTCTGGAGCTGCAGCAATGGCTGCCCACTGCTCCAGGTGTGTGTTCACTGTGTGTGTGTTCACTGCTGTCTCTGTGCACTGGGGATGGGTAAAATACAGAGCACAAAATCTGAGTATGGGTCACCATATTTGGCCATATTTGTCACAACTTTCACTTTCACTGTATATGTTGTCAGCATTGTGAGTTTAGGTCAATAATGTTATAATATACACTGTCGTTCAAAGTTTGGGCTATTATTTTTAAAATACTACTAAATTATGTTTTCTGTTTGAATGCTTATAAAATGCTTATATTCTTAAGCTATATTTTAAGCAGCATTACTCAAGTCTTGATTCATTAAATCATTCTAATATTCTAATTTGATGCTCAAGAATAATTTCGTATAATTACCAATGCTGAAAAACAGTTTTGTGGAAACTATATACAGTACAAGCTTTCTTCGATAAATAAAAAGTTTTTACTCTCACTTTGAATTCATGTTGCTGCACCCATCGACTTCTAGCAAAAAAAAAAAAAAAAAAACAGAAGAAAGAAACTCAAACATGCTTTGCATAAATGAAGGGTGAGTCAATGATGGTTGGGTGAACTATCCCTTTTAATGCAACTAGCCAAAGAATTCTGAGTATGGACTTGAACATGATATTTTATTGAATTCTACTAAGAGCATGGTTATGATTTGCAGAACCAAAGAGGAGAAAAGTACACAATATTGAGGTTTTAGGCTAACTAATAGGAGTCTTACTGTGTGTGTGAAAGTAAAGTATTTCAGACATTTTATCACTAAGCACACGACCAACAATGATGACATTACAAGGCAAAGCCGTATATACAGGCAAACACACTTTTAATACTTTTAAGTTTACCTTTTGTATCGATGAGGTAAAGATATCAGGTTAAATCATACAGTACAACATTTTACACTACTCACTTAGACCAGTTAGACCTTAACTATAGAGCACAGAAGCTCCAAATTGCCTATAATGATGCCTTGAGATATCTACTAAAGACACCTAGACGGCATAGTGCGTGCAAAATGTTTGTGAATGCAAGCATGATCACTTTTAAAGCACTGTTATGAAGTCTGGTGTATAAATGTATCTGCTGGATTTTTGCTTTCAACAACTAGATTATTCTGGGTTTATCACATATACTGATTAGTACTACACACTATGAATCAGAGCTGTGGAAACATTGGTATTATTGTATTTTATGTAAATTGTTATTGTCTGTGCTAGATGTTATGGATTATATATGTTTTTTGTTGAGCCTGTAATAAAGTTTGGATGAATGAATGAAATTATTTGGTAACACTTTCTTGAAGCTTGTATGTTTATGCTTTGTGGGAGTATTTTGATGCATTATAACGCATGTATAATCCCTTATGGATAAAATTATATTCAGTATAAAAATGAGAACATGTCATCACAACGCAGTGCATTCTGGGAATCTGAGACACAGTAGCTTGGATCCCATTGATTTCTATAGGTTTAATGTATCATACATTTACAATAAACTGTAAACACTCACACCCCAAATATAGAAGAAAATCAAATACAGAAATATTTTCTTGTTGCAGCTCATTGATACCCTGGCAACTTACAAATAGCTTGTTTATTTATTTGATGATACTACATGCATGCTTGGCTTCTCTAGATTCACTTTAGCGCTGGAGACAGAATTATGGACTTAATATTTTCAGCTTCTCAAACACACATTGAGCATTTTTACAATAAAGATATTTACACATTAGTCCGAGTGTTTGTAAGATGCTATTCAAAATGTATTACTACTAAATGGTTGCCAATGGATACTTGGCATTATTACCGCTGTTATGATTATTCATGAGATTCATGACGGAATATAATGTTGTTTATAAGACATTATGCGTTAGATTAAGAGTACATTTTAATGTATTAGAAATACAGGCTTCATAGAAAGAGTCATCTATTGTTTCTTTGAAAAAAAAATGGCAACATATTTCTGTGGACCAGTTAGCTACTTATCAGATGAGTAGCATACAGTCTCTGGATATAATGCATGGTTATACTAAGTGCATTTATTTTCAGCATAATTTTTCTGACAACTAGCTTTAATTCCAATCTGAGAGCACCAAAGCAATATCTATCACAAGACCTGAAGAACAACAGTACATGGCAGAGACTATCTGACAGGCAGATGTCAATTACTGCACATCATGTCAAAATACAATCATCAGAGAGAAAAGCTAAATGAAAATGGAATAACTAAGGCTCAGTGCATAGTGGCATGAGACAAATGTCCTTAAAATTAAAGGAATTGTTCCTGTGAGTTATGAAATTTAAGAAATTTAATGTGGTTTCAAAGGAGTAGATGACAACTTAAAATGATTGAATGATTGATGCGGTGGCCCCACAAAGTATTTAGACATCCAAGTCACACTTAAAACATTTAAAAAGCCAAGTAACTCCATCTGTAAGTAAATTGCATGATGTTGTAAAGGAGGTGTATGATATGGAAATACTGACACTTTCCTTAAGACAACAAATCTACAAAATTTCTTCATAGTAGGGAAGGTGGAGAGAAGTAATTGAATGTTTTAATTGAATTGTGTTGTTTTTATTAACATGTATCTGAAATCCTACTGAGGTTGATATGTAACCCTTAACAGAACTTTGTATGACAGGATCTGGTCAAATATAAATACTTATGAATGTAATTAAGTTTGTACCTGGTGACCAAACTTATATGTATGTCTTTTTGTGTATATGTTGGCGTGTGAAAGTGTTTTTGTTCTGTTTTGGGGAAAAAAAGGCCAACAAAACATTTTAGAATTTTTCATACGCAGTTTAAAAGTATTTAAAAGTATTTGCCTCTGTAAGGACACATATGAATCGTTGTATATTTGCACTGTATATCTTATTGACCAAAGATTTGGGTTTAATTGACATGAACACATTTTTAAGTCTTAAACAAATAGTTCACCAAAAGTTGTTCATTTGGTCACTCGCTTTATGTAGAACAATAATAATTGTTAAAAAAAATAATAAATAAATTTTATATATATATATATATATATATATATATATATATATATATATATATATATATATATATATATATATATATATATATATATAAGTATACAGGCAAAACAAAATTAAGACCTAATGTTTCATTAAGAGGTAATGGTATTATGAAGCAATAAAAATTGGTCTGTGAATAGAACTGAACTTTAAAATGCATGTAATATCCCATATAAACAATATACAATAAAAATCCTTTTTTATGGATGGATAACATTTTCTACCATTTTTTTCTATTTAGTTTAAACTGTGAAACTACTAGGTGATTCAATGGCTTGAGAACAAAAAAAAGCCTATGCAGGCTAAACAAAATTATAATCTAAATGTGTCATTGATATCCACTGGTATTACGTAGCAAAACACTTGGTGTGTACATAGAACTGAACATCATCTACAAAAATATTAAACTAATAAGCTTTCTGTCACCTAATAATTTACGCTTGGATACGAGCACATACAGTTTCCCTATATGTGTTTTGAATCTCAAAGTGTCAGCAGCTGATAACTTTTTAAGCTAATCCACAGTTTCAGCTACAATTTCAACAGGAAAAAATCTAAAAATTTACATGCAGTACCATCACGGTGACCTGAAAGTGAATAAATTAACAGCTAATTTTCATTTTCAGCAGAACTATATCTTTAAAAAAAAGCTAAATGCTTTTTAGGCCCACTATATAGGATAATAAAAAAAACTATGATTCATGAAGCATAATGTTCCTTTGTGGCTAGCTGGCAGTAGCTCTAATTTATAGTAATAAACTGCTAAATTGCACTCACCAGCAACCGAAGTGCTTTACTGAGCCAAAAACTTTCTCTCTCGTATATAATAATAAGGGTGGGAGGTGTTAAATCTGATCTATTCTTCCTAATCTAGAGCTATAATCTATTTGCTTTCTAATAAGCTGGGATTAGTTGGACAAATGTTACTGAAAAACACTGCTTATTCGCTGTTTATAGCCTATTCTGCTCTGATTTTCATCACTGTTTGAGGAGATTTTTGCATGAAGCAAATCAAATTTTAAAGCAAAGTTTAAATAGATGGTTCACCCAAAAATGAAAATTCTGTCATCATTTACTCATCCTCCACTTCTTTCTAGATATTTTCTTTTCTTTCTAGGGTTTTACATACTGTAAGACAAATATTCAACACAAAAGGCACTGTTGATTCATAAGACAACATCTTTGCCGTAATATCCTTCGAATAAAAAAAAGGTGACAGCTCCATCTACAAGGTCTGCTTTAGATTTAATTAACTGGTGTGAATTTAATTTGACGACCAAAATATATTTATATTTGTGTTTAATGCCAGCTCATTATCATGGATTCGAATACGAGTGAAATGGGCACATATGTGGGAAATGTATAAATGTATGAGACGCCGCATATGCACGATTCCCTCCATACTGATTTCCACAAACAGCACGAGTCAGAATAAAAATAAAGTTCTTAGGGGAGAAAAAAATGAATCCAACTTTATTCCCAGCTAAACTAAATGATGTTATTGAGAGAGAGCGAGAGAGTATGTGCCCGTCTCTCCGGCCCTGTATTCCTGGTGCGTGGTGGACTGTGGCGGTGGCAGCCGGTGGCTAGTGGCGATTTAATAAGTGCGGGTGCCCTCCTGCCGCTCAGCTGGCACTGTATCGTGGCCAGTGGACGGGCGCAGTGTTGTGGCATGTAATAGGATTAAGGGGGTTACCTGGTGAGGTGCAGTTGGCGCTGGGCGCGGCTTAGCCCCTCAGCCAGGCCTGCTGCCTCCGCCCGGGCTCGGCCCTCTGCCCTCTGGGCCTCCTCCAAACGCTGCCGGTAACCGCTCAGCTCCACACCCAACTTCTGTACTTCCTGAACCCCATGAGAGGATAGAAAAAGACAAAACAATTGCTCACTTTTGCATTCAAATCTATATCTTTTTAACTATATTTTTTATACATGAAATTTAAAATAAATTAAAATGAACACACTTAACATTGTGCATTGCTAAAATAAAAAACTGCTTTTTTTAAACAAATAAGCACATACCTGCTCTGCCAGTTCTAGTTGGCGGCCCAGTTTGGAGCTGATGTCCCTCACGTCTCTCTCTGCCTCGTCTTTCTTCAGCTGGGCCTGACTCAACAGAAAGCGCAGCTCCGCACACACCTGACACAAGCACACACTCCACTTAAAGCAAAGTCCAGGGTAACTTTCAATACTCCTGTCTGCTGTTTAGGAGAAAATTGTTAATTCAAATAATCTACTCTGATTCATTGAGGACATCTTTTCTGCATCTTTTTATCAGCTCTGAAAACTTCTACTAGCGCAGTTACTGCATTAAATCCACCAGATTAGCTAATAATATAGTTCTACTGCCATCTAGTGGCACATTTTCCACACAAAAATGACTGAATCTATCATTTATGGCTGCGATGTAGATAAGATATGCTATTTAAATTAATCAAATGTTGAACTTACAGGAATGGATCCACTAAAACCGTTTAAAAATCTGTCGCCCTCTACTTCAACATTAGTTTTCTATTTAACACAAAGATATTCCAAAGATTCCCTTTAAAAGCCTAAGTCTTTTTATCAATGATGCATCAGTAGATCAGTTACAATTATTGATTGTTTGATCGTGGTTATTTGAAATGAATCAGTTATTTGTAAATGTCTTAATCATTAAAAATAGGACAAGGAACCGTAAATGTAATTTCAGTGAAGACAGGATAAAAATGATGCTGTCAATGCTCATATTATATTATATTATATTATATTATATTATATTATATTATATTATATTATATTATATTATATTATATTATATTATATTATATTATATTATATTATATTATTTAGGGCTTTAAAGCAAATAAAAAGCTACAAAAAGTCAGTTAAATCAAGCAATTGTGTTTTTGAAAATTGTGAACACTTTAATTGGCTTGATAACAGTTGCATATTGCATTATGCAACAGACAGCATTATGGAAATTTTCACATACTTTTGTTTTTGCACTTTTAAACATTTCTGTTATGTTTGCCAATTCTCTTTTAAAATATTTGCAATGTTTCTTCTTGAATGGTTAAAAAAAAATGCAAAATTTACAAATTGGCACTTTAACACAACACATGGCACTATCAACACTAAAACATTTCAAATTCATCTACACTTCAACATCGCTTCATTTTATTGTGCAAAGTACAAAAGCATTAAGAAAGAGTCAAATTTCAAAGGTCTTTGACTTGACTTGAGTGTTTTACAGTGGGCTTTACCTTGCTGCTGTCTGTTTCTTGTGCGGTGAGCTTCCTATAAGCTTCTTCCAGCTGACTGTTAAGCGAGTTTCGATCTCTTTCTCCTCTATCCAGCAGACCCTGCAATTCAGCCACTCTCTGAGACAGACTGCTCACCTGAAAATGAGAAACAACATTATATTATATTATATTATATTATATTATATTATATTATATTATATTATATTATATTATATTATATTATATTATATTATATTATATTATATTATATTATATTATATTATATCAATGGATTAAGAAAAAAAATGTGAACATTGAAATGTGCAAAGAATTAATAATGTTAAATATGGCATATTGAATATTTTCAGGTTTAATATTTCTGGACTTGAGATCTGCAGTCATTAAAGAAAAAGGCACAAAACATTATCAAGACTTTTTAAAATCTAGTTTTCATTCAGATTTTCATTACTTAATATACTTTGTAATGTAATAAATCAGAGATGCCTAAACTACAGCCCGCAGGCCAAAGTTGGACAATGGTAACCTTTTATTTGGCAAGCCATCCCATCTGAGAAGAGGGGAGAATGATGGGGATGGTTTAGAGATTGTCATTTCAAACTTAATGTAATCTTTTATTTGTTTGTTGTATTGTTAAGCTACAAAAAGCCAACTGAAATTAAACCTTGATTCAAAATAATGAATAAAATTTTGATTCAAAATAATGTTTTCAATTTATTTTTAAATATTGTGAAATAAATTAGAAAAATACCCATGTCAACTTTAATGTAAAATAATTTGATATATTTGTCTTCGGCGCGCAGATATCAGTGATATTTGGTTTTGGCCCTTCATACAAAAGGTTTTGGGCATCCTTGTAATAAATGATTCAATTATGAAATTAGGAAAACTGGCTTGCTTTATTCCTCATTTGATAGTCACTTTGGATACACATTGGATTACTATCATTATTATTAGTATAATGAGCAAATACAAACAGAAGAATGAAAAACAAAAGCATGGTTCTCTGCATCTTAATCCCCACGATACCTGAAGTAACACAAATAATAAAAAAGTCTTTCCTGTTTTTAACTGCTTTACACACATAGCTTTTATCTACTTTTTTTGTGAATTTTAAAACTGTAAAAGATTTAACAAATGACTTTCATCAAGAATAATCATGAAAGTTAGATTATTTCCAGATGTGTTTAAATATTAATTAGCTAGAAAACTGGGTGAGTATTTCAAACTGATTTCTTCCTTTTAGCAGGTAACAAATATTGCATTCCACTGCTTTACAATCATTCAAGTAAAACTGTTAATAGAGATTAAAAGTGATACATTACGTTACATTTTAAATCATCAGTGTAAAGAGAAATTAGAATAATTTTTTTATTAAAGAAACAAGATCACCCAGTCTAACACCCAGTTACTGAAGTTTTCATTTTGAAGAAGGGCTGCAGGATAATGGAATAAAAACTGACATAGTGATGTTTTGTTTTCTGTGATATATTGGGTTATGAATAGCATTTTAATTAATGATTTGAACAGCTCAATTTGGAAAGAATTCATAATTTTATATTGACTGGAATGATTTCGTAAGACATATAATCTGCATAAAATTAGACAGCGTTTTACAGTTTTCTGGGACAAGCCTAACCATATTAAAATATCTCTGTTAAAATGTTATAATTTCTTATACACAACTGAACAAACGGGTAACGCAGTGGCGCAGTAGCTAGTGCTGTCGCCTCACAGCAAGAAGGTCGCTGGTTTGAGCCTCGACTGGGTCAGCTGGCGTTTCTGTGTGGAGGTTCTTCCTGCATTCACGTGGGTTTCCTCCGGGTGCTCCGGTTTCCCCCACAGTCCAAAGACATGTGGTACAGGTGAATTGAGAAGGCTAAATTGTCCGCAGTGTATGAGTGTGAGTGAGTGTGTATGGATGTTTCCTAGAGATGGGTTGCAGCAGGAAGGGCATCTGCTGCGTAAAACATGTGCTGGATAGGTTGGCGGTTTATTCCGCTGTGGCAATCCTGGATTAATAAAGGGACTCAGCCGAAAAGAAAATGAATGAATGACAAATGAACAAACGTTCACTCTATTTAGGTAAAACCTCACAATGTGGTTCCTGGTTAACTTTCCTTATGGATAAATAAACTAAAACAAACCTGAAAAGATATGCGAGTATGTGGTGAGAAAAATTATAGATAATTTGTGTATTCACAGGCACTTGTTATGTTGCAAAAAGCTTTTACCATAACTATTCCTGATATATTCCTGATATATATTCCATCATTTAAAATGATTTTGAATATAACCTCTGCAATCAGATGTGCCTATCATAACCTAAATAAAATACAACAGACTTTAATTAAATAATGAGTAAAGCAGCCACGCTAAATAAGATCTAAATTGAAGATGTAGTATAATAAAGCTGACACTAGAGGGCAGCATAAAACAAATTTGTACAACCACCCAATCCCTCTATACAAATACAGTCAAAAACTTCAGTTATGTAAAGCATAACAGTACACATATGATGTATAAAAATATAACGTATCGTTAATTAGATCTTAAATTACTTACAGTTTGTGCAAGCTCTTCCTTCTCTTTCTTGCTCTCTGAACGTGCTGCCTCCCTGGCCTGGGAGATTTTGTCCTGTTCAGATGCCAGCTCTCTCTCCAGTCTCTCTCTCTGTCTAGTCAGCTCACTGTGAAAGTGCTCACACTGCACCAGCGCCTGCAGGTGCACAACAACAGAGCACAAGTTAAAGTCACATGCAGACCTAAAATATATTTGTGAGATGTTATCAGATATGTATATATTAGGGTTCCCACTTCAATTGCCTAACTTTTACCTGGCTAAAAAGCAGAATTTCCATGGCATGTTATGGTTTGCATGAAATTGTAATTGTTTGAGCATTAGCAATAGCTCACTATGTTTATAGGCATTATGAGAGCAAAAATGGATAACATACAATCGTTTTTTTTTTTTATTAAAAAAACAAGAGCACCCAGTTAGGCATGGGATGATAGCCGTTTTCAGGGTATATCGTGGTTTGGAAAAGTCAAGGTTTTAAAATTTTCTGCTATCCCGTTCTAACGGTTTAAGATTTTTGCTTTACTTTTTTTTTTTTAAGATTTTTAGACAACAATATCTCCAACAGAAAAGATATGCAAAGATGCCATTTTAAATCTGTGTTCTTGAAAGTAATGAAGACAGCAGAAGTCAATGATTCATTTGAATTATTTAGCCTAACATGTTTAGTTTAAATTTAGCCTAAGATGTTTACTGCTCCAAAATATTTTAAAAGTTTGTAAAAATGTAAAATATAATTGTAAAAATGAAATATATTGTGTTATATAGGGGTAAAAGTTTTTGTTTTTTAGCCAGACATTTAAAAAGAACATATTTTAGAGCAGACATTTTAGAGTGAAATTTTTATCCAAGGTTATCATACAGTCAAAATCTTATACCAGCCCATGGCTTCACCCAGTCTAACACCTAGTCATTGAAGTAGGCCTGCAGGATAGTGGAAAAAACTGACATTGCAATGTTTTGTTTTTCTGCAATATACTGCGTTATGAAAAGCATTTCACACAATGATTTGAATAGCTAAATTTGGAAAGAATTCATAATTTAATATTGACTGGGATTATTTCTTAAAACAGATCCTCTGCATAACTCAAACAGATAGCGTTTTATGAGTTTCTGGAACGAGTCTAAAAATATTCAGGTACAGAAATTAAATAATTAAATGTAAAAAAATTACACTGCATAGTCTTCATTCTATAAAACATCTTTGTTAAAATGTTATAATTTCTTATACACAAATGTACAAACATTTTCTCTATTTTCCTCACAATGTGGTTCCTGGTCAACTATATCCCCACTCAAGTTTCCTAATGGATGAATAAACTAAAACTAAACTTAAACTGAACTGACAATGCAGAATCTGCGTTGTGACTATTGCGGATTTGCATATTGCGATATCAATGCTAAAATGATATATTGTGCAGCCCTATTTTGATGTCAAAGCTTTGAAAAATAACCTTTTCCTTGCATGTTTGCCTTAGTTAACAGGTCAGCTAACAAGTGACAGCCAGTTGACAAGTAGCAAAGAAAAAAATGGTGCAGAAAAAACAAAAGGCAAACATAAACAAAATGTGTGAAATGTTAAAAAAAGTTACTTTAATAAATGGAAACTAAAATTAAAAGTGACAAACAAAAGTCCCTGATATTATATGACTTTAATTATAATAATAAAATTCTCTGACTTCCAAAGTCTGGAATACATGATATTAAAATTCCATGATATTCCAGAATTTCCATGACCGGTGGGAACCCTGATAGATAGTGTGTGTGTGCGTGTGTGTGTGTGTCTGTCTCTTTCCAGAATTGCAGGCACATATTTAAACATTTTCAAATTCATTTTCTTTAACTGATATGACATACAGCAATTGTATAATTTACAGTAAAATGAATTCATTATTAATATAAAATCATGCAAAATGCTTTAATGTGAGAGAATATTTGAGTATTCGAATATAAGAATATTCTCTTTATTCTGAAAAAACTGCTGTACTCTGCTGCATCTCTGTCCATCTCAACAGAGAGAGAGTGTGTGTGTGTGTTTGCATTGCTGGTGTGTGTTTGCAAATTAGCCGTCTTTACACAATTCCTTCCCACTTTCCACACTCTACCCTCCCACCTCATTACAACAGGAAACGCTCCTTTTCCAAACCGGAGGTGTGAAAAAACACTACTGTAATGGGTTTCATGATGCTTCAATGAGTAACCCTACATGTAGTATATCTACACAGTCCACCATATGCATTTAGGATCATGCAAAACAGTAAAAAGCCTATTCAAATAATGTTAACAACACGTACTCTTGTCTTCTCCAGGTTGGCCTCTTCTGCCATCTCCACCGCCTGTTTGACCTGCTGATAGGCAGCCCATTCTCTCTGCTGGGCCTCAGTCTGACTGGCCCTCAGAGAGCAGAGAACGGTCATCAGCTCATCTCGCTCTCTAACCAACACACAAACACAAGCATCTCATCGGGTTTCCCAAAGCAGCCATTGATCTGACACATAATCAGGACAGCAGCTGTTTGGCTTCATGACCAGTTAAGACTCCTTTCAACCTTGCTGTAAGGATGTATAATTGACAGAATTAACACAGAGATCAATTCAAGTGGTCAAAGGAAGCTACCGGTGTTAATTAACCCAGATGATCGGCCCCAAGGCACTCGCAACATCAATGCATTGTATGTGAAGTTATTTAGCTCGAGTTCGAAAATCTAAATGTACAGTTAATGTGCATGCGTCTTATAACAATATTAGACAGAAAACAAACACATATTTTGACAATTTATTAGAGATGCACCAATGTACTGGTCAATAAATGGTATGGTCCATTAAAAGTGATAATATAATAATGTTCAAAGCAGGTTGAGAACCGAAAAAACAAAATGCATGTACAGTAGCTAGGGGCTGCACAATTCTGGCTAAAATGAGAATCACGTTTTTTTATGCTTCAAATCAAGATCACGATTTTCTCACGATACTGTAGATGTAAAATAAAGGTTAATTTGAGTAGGCTTTTATTACAGTTTTTTTCTCAAACATTTGGTAAAACAACAATAATAATATTAGGCCTGTGTAAGCCTACTGTTGGTTAAAATGCTCAATTTTGTATAGACTTGGAATGACGGACTTGAACAGACTTTAAATATGTCCTGGTCATTAATTCACACTAAAGTGATGACATCAGAATACAACTATTCATAACTCTGAAGTTGAATTATTATGTTTGAGAAATATGCTTGTCATTTGTCTTTGACAACATTTTTAGACCATTTTTTCACTGGTAAAATGAAACATTTGGTCATTATCAGATTCCCTATAACATTATATACACTCTAAAAACGTTGGGTTATTTTTTTAACCCAATGGTTGAGTTAAAAATATTTGGTGCTTTGTTAGGTTATTTTAAACCTTTTATTGGGTTATTTATTTAATAACTCAACCAGTTGGGTCACAATTTTTGAATCCTGCATAACAGCTCTGTTTTAATCCCTATTTGTAGCATTTCATTTTTGATATGAGGGGCCTATTTTGAGTTTAATTATTGTGTTTTTTTTCTGTTTGATATAAAGACAGCCTTGGAGATCCTGCTTTGGAGATTGTGCTTTAACAACTCAGCCAGCAATCATTTCTTCACTGCCATACAGATTGTGCAGCAAGATGATTCAGCCCTCATACCAGGAGGCAAAACAAGAATTTGTTGATTTGCGACTTCTAGGTGCATTATTTATGACAATAAATGTTGGACATCATTTAATTCATGTGTGTATACTTGTATTTCATTCAGTAGTTAGAGGAGGAGAAGCAACAGAGACAGAACCCTCTTGTCCTGCTGCTTGGGGATGAACTAAATTGCTCTCAGGCGTTTGTTATTGTGGAAGGAGTGACACTGAATTCAGGGATTTAAATAAAGCTTTGCCAATGTATTAAAAGCTGTGTATTTTGTATTTACATATAAAGATGACTACTACTACTACTATAATAATAATAATTTATTATTATTATATAGTGGTTAAGCCACTTTTTGGCAAAATAACCCAACAAATTAGTTATTTTTATAACCCAAATTGTTGGGTTAACCTTATCAACCCAATGGATTGGGTTAAAATAACCCAACAGAAGGTCGGTGCAAAATTGACCCATCTATGGGTTACCTGTTGGGTTATTATTAACCCAACTGTTTTAAGTGAGTAGGTTAAAGTAGTTACACTGACCCAGCAAACATTAATTTTCATGCACAACACTTTGTGTTTGCTATGAAAGAAAAATCATATCAAATTCTTGTCGTAATCATAACTCTAAAATGTGATTTGATCATTTAAATGATGTGCGCACTTTTAGTTTTACTTTTCACTGCAGACAGAGTGTGCTCAATTTATGGCTGCCGTCATTTTGAGGTCAGTTTGCAACAACTTACAACTTTATTACCTGTTATTTAAAGCATATGCAGCCTAAAGTAGACATGATATGACTATATAAGTTGACAGAAATGACAATTTTGGGTGAATTATACCTTATAATTACAGTATTTGACACTTTTAACACTATTTGGAGGTGTCCATGTTGCTAAGCAACGTATATAAAACAATGTGAAGGCTTGTGCGACCACCTTTACGCTTCTCTTCTGACCTTGAAAATTGAATTGGCTGAAATGTAGAAAAGCTAAATTAAGATTGTGTGTAGGGTTGATTCGAGATCACAATCTTTTTCCGATTAATCATGCAGCCCTACATGTGGCACATGTCTTGTGTAAAATTAGGTGACATTGATGATTTTTGAGTTTATTGCCTTATCAGCTTCTCTGGCTATGTCATGGCAAAAAAAAAACAAAAAACAAAAAAAAAACAGATCAAGTTTACATTTTATAAATATCACTTTTCTAGAATTATAAAAAATAACAATAAAAAGTCATCAACATCAATAAATAATACATAAGATAAAATACATAATAATATATAAGATAAAATACTTAATAATAATAAGATAAAAACTAAAACAGGTTAAGGTTTACTTTTGATAAAAATTGCACAATTCTAGAAACATTCACATTTAAAAATATTTCATTTACAGTCTCTCCAGATAAAAATCGCTGTCTGATAACATTAAAAATAGGGCACTCCACAACTATATGTTTAACGGTTTGGTTTTTGTTTTAATATCGACATTTTGTGGATTCTTCTCGTTTGAGTAAATGTTCATGGGTGAGTCTCGTGTGTCCACTACGACATCTTATGTAAACAATCTCTTCTTGTATGAGTTTGAAAAAATTGTTGGATTTTCTTCCTATTTCTGGCTGGATTTTAAAACGATTAAACGATTTTCTGAGCACGAATCCCACTCTGCTTGCCATTTGTTAAAAATATAGCCTTTTATTAGTGGCTTTAAATCTGAAGGTGGGATTTTACACTCCTTTATCTTTCCTGTTAGGGCTGTTATGGCAGCTGTGTCGGCTTGTTCTTTCCAAATGTCCTGGGATTCAGCAGAAAACTCTATTATAAAATTTTCTCTGTGGTTCAATCACTTTGATAAAAATGCCAATAATAACGAGATGCTCCAGTTTAAAGGAATTTAATGTTTGTAGACAAGATTTTGAGTCAGTAAAAATAATAAAATTGTGTTCTTCAGCAGCATGCTCCAGAGCCCCCCCAAAAAAGAGCCTTAACTTTGTGACGTGATGACAAAACTGCTGCTTGGAACTACTGCACTGCCTCCATTTTGTGAAATAATATTTGAACACAACTAATCTGATTTATTCTAACATTAAAGACTGACAAAAAAACGACATGTTTACATGGAGTAAAGCCAATTTTAACTTTCAATTAGAAATAACAACACTCAAATTGTAAGAAATCTTTAGAATATAATTAATCAGTTAAGAATTTCCTTCATGTGTTTTCTGTTTTTGACTCTAAACATACTCTAAAACAGCTTGCTTTAATGGAGAGAAGATTTTATTTATTGATTGACTGACTTACTGTCAATTTTGGAATAAATGTTCAATAATTTCAAAGCA
This sequence comes from Danio aesculapii, assembly GCF_903798145.1. Lineage (NCBI taxonomy): Eukaryota > Metazoa > Chordata > Actinopteri > Cypriniformes > Danionidae > Danio > Danio aesculapii. The sequence goes on along the minus strand of NC_079447.1, from coordinate 32,512,844 downwards.
AAATTGTATTTGTCATTATCAGCTGATGTCACTAAATATCAGGTTATAAACATCAGCAAAAAATAGCACTTAGAAAATGAATTTTTGCAATATTTGTACAAATTATAAATAATTTTATAAATAATTGTACTTTTAATTAGCATAAATGCAGTAAAGCAACCAAAACTGACATTAAAGACAACATCAAAATATTTCATTTTTATATAATTACAATCTCTGCCTATTCATCAAAATATTTTTGAAGACTGGAGTTATGGCTGCTAAAAATTCAGCTCTGCTTCAGCTATTGTCATTTGGAATTATAATAATATTTCACATTTATACTGTACTTACAGAACTGGATATTTGATCAAATTCAAAAATATTATAAATATTTAACAACAACACAATTTTAGCAGCTCAGCAGCACATGTCAGATACGTCAAGTGAGCAAGAAAAACACACACTTACTTAGTGAGTCTTTCAATGCTCTGCACATGAACATTGGTGTGAGTCTCTGCTAGAACCGCTTCATGCTGGGCACACTTCAGGCACAGACCACCCACACGCTGACCAGTGCCCGCCGCCACAGCCATCGCTTCTTTGTGCCTAAGTCGTTCTTTAATTTCCTCATATTCTTTCTGAATGCTGGCCAGGTCTTTCCTACACAGACACATGCAAAAAAGACTGTTTCTGTATGTATATACAGTATGATGCCTGATTCTAATGGTGGACAGCATCACAGTGCAAATACTTCAGATGCTGATTGTTGTTAAATACTAAAGAAGTACTATAAATCACATTAGCCTACACTCCAGCAATCAGTTGTTTCCTGCGGTAGGAATTTAAAATCATTTTCTTACACCACAAGCATGTAAAAGAACAAAAGATAAAATTGTATTTCATGTCTCATTTTGGTTCATTTCAGCAATGCAAATGAATACAATTTGTAATTCAATCAGCAACTACCCAGATGTTAGAGTGTATTTACTATGATTGGATTCGGTGAGAGAAAACGTTTCGGCATTGAGGCGCACTTACTTCAGGGAGACCACTTGAGCCTCCAGAGTCTCAGTTTGTGCTTGATAGAGACACTTCAGTTGCTCCTGAGACAAAAAGAAAAAAGAATGCGATCTTTAATGCATTCTGAATGGATTTATTCAAGGCACATTTGCAGCTGCACAAATGTTTTATCACAAATACCATTTCTTTCTTCCACTTGTGGTCCTCAGCTTGATTAACAGAGCCAAGTCTTTGCTTTAAAGTGTTTTCTTGTGTGTGTTCCATGTTCAACTGAAAATATATAACAAAGCACATAGTTAATAAAATCAAAAATATGAGACATTACAACAGAATTGTGCATGTTAAAAAACTCAATACAAATATAGAGTGGAGATCAAATCTTCATCATTCATTGACCAAAATTAGAATTTCAGTTCTAATACTACCTGTGGGTGAAACCCTTTTGTGAAAAACACAGTTAACCAAACTAGAGAAAATTGGTATTTGCAGGCCACAGAAAGATTTCAACAAAATTTTCTAAAGGTTACACAAGTCAAATATTAATAACAATTAAGGCCTTTACTTTGACTCCTCTGCAGTCACAAAAAAATCACTAGTCTTCACACTGTTCTGCTTTGATCTTGAGGTCAGCTCTTCATCGTTCTCTTCCACACACTTTCACCTAATGTAGTAAGTTTCTTGGTCATAACTTTGTCACCAAGGATTTTCAATCAGGTTTGGTTCAGGATAGTACGCTGGCCATGTCATTATATTAATGTTTTCAGTATCAAGGAACTGTTTAGCCCAATTTGTAGTTAAATGGATGCTCAAAATATCAATAAAGCAGTGATTTGCTGATTCCTAGTTTATCGATACAGATGCTTTTGAACTGATACATCGGCAAATGTAGCAAGCCAATTTTAAAGTAGAAACAGACCGTTTTAAAAGTTCATAAATCTAAAAGTTATATTCTGTTTTCACCTATTAAAAACCATGGGATTAGAAATAGATCTTAAGTTGTCCAAACTTTATTATTATATTATTATTTTTTTTTAATTCAAATTCAATATGTGAGGCATGTTTGTACTTACAGAGCACACACAAAAATACCATTTTTATAACTTTTTGGTCTGACATGCAATATATATTACTAAAGTTATATATTTAATATTTTAATATACTACTAATAATAATATTTTTATTACTAAACATTTTATTTATTCACTATGGTTTTGCACTGACTTTAAGCTTTGAAAAGCTTAATTTCTCCCATCAACAACTCACAACAATATAAACAACAGCTGTGCATGCTCCCTTCAACACCACCCCACTTTATAGAGATACAGATCTTTACACTGTTCAGTGAACTGAAATGGGCAACCAGATGCTGGGGCATACAATTTTTCACACAAGGCTATGCAGTTTGGTATTTTATTTTTCATTAATAGTAAAAACCTTAATTTCAAAACTGCATTGTGTGTTTACTTGTGTTATCTTTGACTAATATTTAAATTTCTTTGATGATCCGAAACATTAAAGTATAAAAAAACATGCAAAAAAATAAATAAATAAGAGGGCAAACTTTTTTTGACACCACTGTACATATAGTATGTATAAACCGACTGCAGATTTTAATCTCATACATTTTTATAAGCTATGCAATTATAGTCTTACATCTTCAATTTCATTACTAAAAGCCTCTATGATACATACTGTGCTGTCAACAAATGTGTATTCTTTAAGTGTGTCTTCAATCGTCTTTGCTTTCAGCTCCTCATGTAGTTTTTCATTCTCCACGATCACCACTCTAACTCTCTGCTTCATTTCCAGGAGTTCCTCCTTAAGAAATAAACCAAAAATAATAATAATAATAATAAACAAAGAATTAAAAATATGACAAAAATCACCAGATGAATAACACTGGCTTTATCTCGGAAAAACCCTCATTATCAGACTCACTGAATTAATTAAAAGACAAAATCATTGATAATATGTCATATTAATTAACAGGACTGACCTTGCAGAACTTGACCTCAGCCTCCAAGTGCTGAATGTACTCAGACTGGTTGTTTATGATGGGAACCAAGTTGTGAACACCAGGCTGACTGCTACTGCAATCATCCGTGGCTCTCTGCTAGACAGCACAATCAAATCAGGTCAATATATATGATGTTTACACAGGATTTTTTTTAATTAATACTGGGCAAACTATAATTAAAACAATAAAACTAAATTAACAAAAGATGATTGCCATGGTCATACACTTGGAAAATACTAGATTAAATTAAAATATATAAAAAAACCATGTTCACTAGAAACAGAGTTTGTAATAACAACATTCACAAATAACAAATACAGTCCTTCGTTAAACAGCCAGGGATTTCTAATAGCTTTTGAAACTTGCATATTAAGTATTGAGATTCTAAAATAACATGTTTTAATAATTTACTAATTGATTTACATAGATTTATACTTAATAAAAAGGTCATATAATCATCTAATTCAGCTGGACCCTCTATCGGAATAAAAATTTTCTATAACATTTTATAATCAAATCGTTTTTCAAAAGTTGATAAAACAAAAATCAAATTTTTTAGAAAGGTTTAAAGGTTTCATTTGATGTCTGTTCTGTAATGAAAGTGATCAGATGACAGAGATTGATTGATTGTTTGTTTGTTACTGGTGAATGTATATAGTAAAGTGAAGTAATTAGATGTCACACCATGGCTAAATTTCTTATAGTGTATAAGCAAAATCTAAAACGAACCTACATTTTTATGATATCAATTTCACTATCGAAACATAAATAATGTGTTAACATAATCTAGAACTAACAAAATTAAGTATTTTTTTGTTTAATTTTACAATTTTAAATTGTTGCGCTTGTGTCTCTCTTGACCCATTGTCTTCTTTAAAAAGAGACAACTCAAGGTCTGAATTTCAATTAATTAAAAAAATACTACCATTTTAGTCAATTTTCAAGTCTATGCCAAAAAATGGGGGTGGTATTCAAAAGGTTAATCAATAAACAATAAACAAGAGTGTACCTTCGCTGCCAATTTCCTTCTGGAAGGGGAAGGTGATTGAATATTGGCATCTTTGGTCTTCTTTTGAAGCAAGGAACGCAGCTGATTGACTGGAAAACATAAACATTAAATCATCTGTGATGTAAAGCGAGAAATGACAAATACTCAATTACTGCAATAGAGTAGTTTTCCTCAGGAATTGTACTTTTTAAAATTGCAGTTTAAAAAGTGCACTTTTACTTTAATTTGAGAAAATATTTAGTGTTGTATCACTACTTTTACTGCATTATTTTATTTCAACCTGCAGTCACTACTTGATTTTCTTTTCCAACAGTATATTGACTATGGTGATTGGCTAGGTAGAACAATCAGTCCCTTGATTCCAGTTCAATCAAATCATGCACAGATAAATCAGAAAGACTGAACTCAAGACACAAATGCTGTATCCATGCAGCAAACATTTACAGTGTGAAAGCGTTAAAAGTGTCCGAGAAGATGCAAAATCAAGAGAGTGCTTAGACTGCATGTCACTGATGAGAAGGTGAAGGATGCCTACTGTATGATAACTGAAACACCACACTCCTTAAACTCTTGAGTAATGTTAAAAGGGCAACTTTTTACTCATACTTTGAGTAGGATTTATAAAAGTTACTTACTCTACTTGCACTGCATTTTTTGGCAAATAATAGTACGTTTGCATGAGCATGATTTTCAAAACTCATTGCACTACTGAAACTATTAAACAAGGTGCACACAAAAATGAAAAAAAAAAATCTCTAAAAAGTTGTTTTTTAAAACAATAAATCAGAAGTATGAAGTATGCCACAGAAGTATGAAGTCCTTCATAATGCTAATTCATTAGAAAAGTAATATTCTTCCAACTTGATCTGTACCTGCTTCACTCTGCTGAACTGGTGAACAGGGGTTTTGTTGCACAGAACTGAGCAACTCCTGCTGGTTTGGGTCTGAAGTCTCGGAGTCAGAGCTGTGGCTGGCCAACATGCTGGACAGATGCTGGATACTGCGGTTGGCTCGCTCTTAAACAAAATAAAATGCAAGTGAATAGATTGATTTTATTGTGCGAAATAGGAGCTTACATTGCTTGAATAAGGTATAATGCAGGTGTTTGCAAACTGGGGTCCAGAGTCCTCAAGGGGATGTTGGGGTGTGAAAACATTTGGAGGAAAAAAGCATGATATACAGTTGAAGTCAGAATTATAAAACCCCCTGAATTATTAGCCCCCCTGTTTATTTTTTTCTCCAATTTCTGTTTAATGAAGATAAGATTTTTTTCAACACATTTTTAAACATAATAGTTTTAATAACTCATTTTTAATAACTGATTTATTTTATATTTGCCATGATGACAGTAAATACTATTTTACTAGATATTTTTTAAGACACTTCTATACAGCTTACTGTGACATTTAAAGGCTTAACTAGGTTAATTAGGTTAACTAATCAGGTTACTGTAACTAGGGAAGTTATTGTATAATGATGGTTTGTTCTGTAGAATTGAACTGTAAATAAATATATACACAAACAAAAATACATACAAATACATTAAATATAGATTAAAACAATAAACAAACGTTTGATGAAAACTGATGTAAAGTTGGTTTTACACTTGCATGTTTATTCAGTGGCGACCCCTGATTAATAATGGGACTAAGCTTAAAAGAAAACGAATGAATGAATGAAAGAATATACGTCCAGTAAAAATGTGTGCCAGGCTTCCTATATTGTTTACCATGGTACTTTGAATATTCAGCCTGAAATCACATGCAAGTATGACTTAAAAACAACATTAGCACTATTTATTTGACTGTGAACCATATTGTACTTTGATAGTCATTGGCTGCTAATATGATTTCACTATTCAGAGCTTGCAAAGAATACTTTAATAAAATTATATTATTAAGGACAAAGTCATAATGCATGAATATAAAACCAACTTTAGTTCAATGATTGAAACACGTGTGCAAATAAACACTTATCTACACTCAATTATGTATTATTTTCTAAATAAAATTTTGAAACCATTAATGATATAAAGTAAAGCATAAATACGTATGGGGATGATAGCATTTTGGTTCAGGGGCATCTGACAGATTGAAAACTCCTGCTTTTATTAGCTACATTGGTAAACAAGTGAATATTTCAGCTAACTGTGCTAATGTCAAGGGTTTGGTACAGTTTCACACACACAAAATGATGTTGCAATGTATAACAGCCCGTCAGAAGCTCATTTTAGAGTTTAGAAACTGACTATGTTGCACACTGTAGTGTCGTTTTTGAAGAGCTACCAAGGGGCTGAAAATGCAGCATCAAAACATCACCTCTCAGCGTCTTCTGCAGTGCTCCTAATTCCTCTTCCTCGTCTGACTCCAGTGATGGTTTCATTGTTGCCTAAAACACCTAATATTGTTTAAAACATGCAGCACAATTTCTCTGATTCGTTACTTCAACACTTGCAGTATTTTGTTATCAATGAACAGCGTCCAAAAAGACGTCAACGGTTGCATGGCAGACGAGCGCTTCCGTAAACCGCCCAAAGGCGACTGGAACTTGTAGTTTTTACGATATCAAACTGGCTTGGTTGAATTACTGTAAAAACTACAAGACTGTAATTTCCGCTAAGCACAACGTTCTCGTAGAGAGTTTTGTTTATCATCGAAGCATGCTTATTGGTATAAACAACATATTTACAGCCAAAATTCATTAACAGTCAATCATAAAAAATAAATATTTATAAAATATTGATGCGGAATTCATTGTATGAGAACACGCCCACCGGACTGTGTTGGAACTGCAAACGCTGTCCTACTTGCCTGATTCCAGGCTGCCGTATGTCGCCGCTATTTGTTAGGAATAACGTTATTGCTGCTGAGCAACTGAGGCAAATAGGAGACGTGGGGATACACACTGGGCTGGGCTACGAAAACCGTTTAGCTGCTGCATTGAAGCCCGGGATAAAACTGACAGCGAAAAGAAGAACAAGGGTGAGTGAGCGATCTGATCATAAAAAGAGCCACTATTATATTTCGTGCATGCAACGATGAAGCTCTTATGTATTTATGCGTTTGGTCGTGTTAAACCTATTTTTTTTCGTACAATGCTGTGGTGTAGAGAATCCATGCTTTTCTCATGATCTGATGTGATCGTGTGCTCAGGATACCGTAGACGTAACAGCAGGACACTGCTAGCCGGTTCGATCAAATTGAATGAACACTGCCTGCCTTTATGTTTGGTTTTGCATTAATGCTGTGCCTTTCAATGTTCGCTATTATACTTAATTAGATTGTGTTTTCATACTGAGGTATACATGTATGCTTTAATATCGAATTTGATTATGGGAGCGCGTAGAGGAAACATCACCGGTCACCAGTTTCCCTAAACGCGTGGCATCTTGCTTACTATTGTAATATTTGCTCTCGATCTCAGCGAAGCACTAAAAACATCAGTAGCCTATTTCTGTAGTGTATGTCGGATGGGTAAGAGATGTGGATGATTTGCCGGGTGCTGGTGCACACTGTGAAGGGCACTGCGCAGAATCCTTTGTTTTGACAAAGGCTCTTGTTTTGTTCTGGTACATCTGGCCTACGTTTGTTTTGATTGCAGTATTAATAGTAATAATAATAATAATACTTTTCAGCTATACAAAATGTTTATACGTGCTGAGTTACTATTAAATGTTTTCTGCATCCTTTGTAATGAGAGTTTTTATGAGTTATCAAAATGGACAATCTTATTGACAGTGGGCTGTCTAATGTGGTTGATTAAGTGTAGATTAATAGTTGAACAAAGGTTTATGTGTTATCTTTTTAGTTTATTTTTAACAGGCTATTGACACTAGAATCTTAACAGTGTATATAGAGTATGCATGGGACGATAACCAGTCTCAAGGTTTTAAAATCATCATATTTTTCTAGACATTATACTACAGGGTTAATACACGTTTTTACTACTAAACTTTCATATTTTCCGTGATTTTTCCAAGATTTTCAAATAAATTTTCATGACCTAATGTTACATGCAATGTCTTCATATGCATGGTAAAAAAAATGCATGTACAAATTTATTAGAGCATATCGTAAAACACGCACCAGTTTTCATTTATATTTATATCTATGTAAAATTGATTTAGATAATGCTTACACCGCACTAACAATGTGAGAGTATGTGATTGACCAAGGACAGAAAAGAAGTAAATAACCTATATTCAAGTATACAGATATCTGTTTTCCATGACTTTTCCAAAACTATGTGGGTTTTTCTGTTTTTCCAAAACTTTTCCCGGCCTGGAAAATGCCATGTCAAAATTCCATGACTTTTCCAGGTTTTCCATGACCGTTTGAACCCTGATACTAGTTTTTTAGGGCAACAGTATCTCCAGCAGAAAAAGACCCTCCACGTTCAAAGTTGCTGTTACAAAATATTTTGAATGTTTCTTAAAATTAAATATATTGTGTTCAATGGAAAAAGTTGTTGTTTTTTTACCCAGACATTAAAAAAGACCTTATTTTAGAGCAGTATTCGCAATACCATGAAACCGTGATATTTTTATCCAAGGTTTTCATACCATCAGAATATTATACCGACTCATGCCTATTATAGAGACTGTCTTGACTGTTTTGGCAGCATTTTTGTGTCACATATTCACTGAGCAGTGTGTTTTTTGACTTTACTGAAGAGTGGGTTAAAATGACAGTTTACCAGAAAAAAATGCAATGTGCTTTTTAAATTACTCACCCTTAGGTAATCTACTTGATTATATCTTTTATAGAACATTAAAATCTTTTAAAGTTGAAACTGTGGACTTTAGACAAAGCTATAAGTCAGCATCTTTACAACAGTCTGAAACACAAGCTTTCTGTCACATAAAGGCATATGTTCGGGGTGCAAACTCACAAGTGAGCTGATATTGTTTGTTTACAATGTAGATGGAGGACAAATGTGTTTTATTGTTCATCAGAACGGTACTTGTTCTTATCCTGGATTCTATAACCTATATAAAAAATGTAAACAAATAGCATCAACTCAATACCATTAATTTTCTCATGCTCCAGAATATCATGAATAGGCTGTTGTTTAAAGGTAGTAATGCTGTGTAGTGTTGTATTTTTGTTGTATTTTTCATGCACAGACCGATTACTCAATTTATGAATCATCAAGGACTTCAGTTTCAGCTGAAAACATCTTGGGTGGCCTGAGTGTGAGTAAATTAACAGCATTTTTTGGGCTGAACTATGCTTTTAAATGAATGTTATTCTGTAGTCTCCGCCACTTTTTGCATGTCTGGAGTATGTTTTCAGTTTGGCCATGCATTGTATGTTTGTAAGTCAGTATAGAAACAACAGAAAACTATAGACTTGACACATTTCTTTCTCTAAATGGCTGCAAATGTTTATTAAATCATTTAAATACCCATATGTAATAGCATTTGGGCAGGGTGTGTTTACTTTTACCCATTTTGACTTTTAGGAGCGTAACTTTTTTTTTTTTCACATTTCCTCTAGTGTATTTTCATTGACTAATCTGTATTTTTTCATTCAGATAGGATCCTTTACAATCTAAGATATGAACCAGCTGTTTGTTTATACATGTCGTGGTCCAGATCCTGTTTAAAATGCATTATTTTGGCCATTATTCTTGGAGTATCCTTGGCTAGAACCCCAAATAGTCACTGTAATGACACAACAACAATAGTAGAGCATTCTGAAAGCTGAAAACAACAAAGAAAAACAGATTTAAATTGAATGCAATTAATGTAATAATCTTGGGATATCTGTCATGATTCATGAGACATTAGGCTATGTCTGATCCCAAACTTAAATCCGGAGAAATGTAGAGACAATGCAGCAGCTATCTGAGACCCAGACCAAAGCATATCCCACTCTCAATCTAGGGCTTTCACAAGAAAAAAAAATCTGTCTTTGTGAGCCCTGGGCCTCAAATCATTAATTATTTATAAGTCAGCATCACATCCTCAGTTGGATCCTGTTGACTGACCAATCCAGTGAGCTTCCTGTTGTTAAACGGAAGTGCAGAGTGAATGTGAATTTACAAAGAAGCCACATGTTCACAATTCATTACTCACAAAAACAGTATTATTTAGGAATTAAATCATAAGTGGTTATTTTCAGCATTAATAAACACTACAGAAAGATACAGATGTATTTTTTGTTGATGTTTAATATTTTAAGTTTATTTAGTTTTTTTTTGTCTTCCTTTATTCAACACACTACATCGCAAATGCATATAAATGGCTCTGTGTGTGATAATCAGAATATCAGGTCATCTTTAGGCCAGTCTGGACTCTGTATGCCCACTGGCTAGCTTAATCCTAGTCTTTAGTTCTGACCTATATTTTGCAATCCATTATTTGTCTGCAGTTTATATCATGTCTGCTGATCGCAACTGGTAATTGAAATGCAGTAGACGTTTAAAGGTATATAATATCAGAGTAAACATTTATCGATATACTGAACAAGCACACTGTTCCATTTTCATGCATTATCATTGATCCACTGCCATTTTACACCAGATATAATCAAGAAAACACTTAAAATCAGAAGATATTTCAGTACAGGGCATTGCTCATTTAGAGTTATCTTTTAAATAAATGTATAATTCAACATGGAAGCATTAAATTGATTGAAAGTGAGGGTAAAGATAAAATGTTGTTCTAAAAAAACAATTAGTATTTCAAAACAGGCCATTTTATTTAGCTTCACTGCAAAAACTGCTGGGTTCAACACAATCATTTTGTGTTGGGATAACTTGAAGGAATTAAGTTAGCTTATTAGTTTTTTCAAATTTAAATGGATTGAACAAAAGTGGATTGAACAGAAAACAATTAAGTTTTAGCTCATTTTAAATAAGTAGTTCGAACAAACAGAAAATGTAATTTTTGTTAGTGTTTGAGAATCCTAAAAAAGAAAAGTATGTTTTTCACAAAATACTAAGTACTGTACATTACTGTACTGTACTAAGATACTGTACATTACACAATTAAATGCAATTGAGTTGGTCCAACATGATTTTATCAAATAATAGTTTAATACATTTTTATTTTTATTTAACTTAAACTCAAAGGTCTGATAATATCATGTATGTCTACGGTATGTGTCAAACATTTCGAAGTCTCCTAATTTTATTTGAAGTAATGCTAAAATTACTAAAAGAGCCATTTAAGCCATTTTTAAGCATTTAAGCTGCCAACACCCAAAGCATGGGTGCTTCTGCAAGGTGGTAATCTCAAAATTCAACATGAAACTCTAAATCTAAACTGAAGATTAAACTCCCAACAAGTCTTTCTATTAACTTTAAACACCCAAGATTACTTTTATTGTCCACATTTCCCTCTCTTAATTCAATCCCATGCAAAACTACAAATCCCCTAACCAGGTAGTTGGACCAACACAATTCCTTAATGTTGTCCCAACACAAAACGCTTGAGTTAACTTAATGGTTTACAAATTTAAGTGGACTGAACATAAAACAATTGTGTTGTTTCACCAGGTAGTTTGAACAAGCGGCAGTAATCATTTTCTTGAGTGTATGCTTTGCGCATAAATGTTAAACAGCTGCAGCACATTGATAAAAATAATATTAGAAATGTTTGTTGTTTTCCAAATCAGCATATTAGAAGGATTTCTGAAGCATCGTGTGACACTAAAGTGTAAAGAAAAATCTTAAAAGCTTAACATTTTATTTTAAATTAGAACTATCGTTCACTTCGTTTTTTACTTTATTTTTGATTACATTTATTGCAGCTTTGTTGAGCATGAATAAAAATCTAAAGAATAAAATCTTTACCGCCACCCCCAAACATTAAATTGGCAGTGTAATTCAAACAATAAACAGCTCAGTGTAATTCTGAATGGGTCTGTCTTTGGAAATTACCATCATCTCCGTAAATATGCAGCAGAAATTCCCTTTGGTTAAAAACATTTAATGTTTGGTGATTTGCATAAGCAGGTCCGTTGGGTCAAGTATGTCATTATGCATGTTTATTACCACCCAGTGGGCACATTTTGTTGTTTCTGATAAGGTCTAGTCACAAGTGTATTACGTTTGGATTAATGATGGATCTTTCTTCCTGCTGCCACATGCGGATGATGTAAATGAGATGTCTGCTTCCCATGGCCATATGCTACTTGTACAACATCCCCAAATTTGCTATCTCAGCATGTTTTACTGCATTGGCAGCCTTTTCTGCATGTGGCCATATAGTGTATGCAGTAATTTAGCAGATTCTTAAAAACAACATGTCAATGCAAAGTAATGTGGAAATAATGTTATTGTAAAATACTGACCATCAAATTAGTCCGTCTGACTGTTTGATTAAGCTGAGCTTATTTTTCAATCATTCACTCATTTTCTTTTCAGCTCAGTCCCTTTATTAATCCGGGGTCGCCACAGCAGAATGAACCACCAACTTATCCAGCATATGTTTTTGTACGCAGTGGATGCCCTTCCAGCCGCAACCCATCACTGGGAAACATCCACACACACTCGTTCTACTCATTCACACACATACACTATGGACAATTTAGCCTACCCAATTCACCTATACCACATGTCTTTGGATTTGTCAGGGAAACCGGAGCACCCGGAGGAAACCCACGTGAACATGGGGAGAACATGCAAATTCCACACAGAAACGCCCACTGTCCCAGCCGAGGCTCGAACCAGCGACCTTCTTGCTGTGAGGCAAACGTGCTACCCACTGTGCCACCGCGTCACCCTGAGCTTATTTTATGTTAATTATTTTAATCGTATTATTATAATTACCTTTCTAGCTGACAGTTGCTGTGCTTTAGCTGTATGTAACCCACCAGTCCTGCTGCACCCAACCCGGTCTGAGCTTGGATCGAACCAGCGATTCTTTGTATGGGAGTCGGTTGCTCTAATAAAGAGGCTAAATTCCATGGCATCTAGCATCTGTCACTAGAGCACATTTTGAGGTCTGAGGAGGTTTACCTGCATAGCACTTCATTAACTGGATGGATTGGGTGCAGTAGGACCGGTGGGTTACACACGGGGGCTCGTCCGGGATGGGAGTGAGGTTTAGGGGATGAGTATAACGGAGGCCAGTTAGTGAAGTAATATGCAGGTAAAACCTCACTCCTCTGACCTCAAAAGGTGCTCGAGCAACAGACACTGGAGGCCATGGTCTTTAGCCTTCTTGTTAGAGCAACCGACTACCATACAAAAAATCTCTGGTTCGATCCCAGCTCAGACACGGGTTGGGTGCAGAAGGACCGGTGGGTAGCATATATTTCACAGAAAGAGTAAAATTCAATCAGTAATTACTCACATTTATGTTATTCCAATGTTGCATGCAAAATGAGACATAAAAATGTGTTGTGCTTGTTAAGGGATAGTTCACCCAAAATAAAGTTTACTTACTATTTTATATTTACTAACCCTAAAGTGGTTCCAAACCTGTCTGAGTTTTGTCTGTTGAAAAAAAAGGAATATATTTTGATGAAATTGTAAAACTGTAGTTAGCTAGTTTAACCATTCATTACACTGTTTTAGTTTAGAAAACAAGAACTTTCCAGAATGACTGTTGACAATCATATGTAAGTAAAAGAAAAAACTACATGGATTGTATTATGTCACAATTTGTATTTATTTATCTTGATTTCTCACACTTTGAGTGTTTTTCTGAGTGTTTTGGAGTAAACTGTGGTGCTAATAGGCTTTCGTTATATCGCAGTTGAGACTAACAGTGAAGGACAGGGTTTTTATTAACTAATCATTTGCATCTCAGGTTGTTTTTCACCAAACTAAGGCTGGGTGAATAAATTTTCATGCGCGTTTTATCAGTAAAGCTGGTTGTAGTAATGGTCGACAGCGTGTGCTTTCAGATGGAGCAGCATTTACTACACATGTCGGGTTGTGCGGTAGGATGCCAAAAATAGAAAACTTTAAAACTTAGGTAAAACTTAAAACTTAGTCTTAACGTAAACCACACTGCTTTTAATGTCATCCGCAGACGTCTTTTTCTCACAGCCATCAGAAGAGCTGAATGGAGTGAGGACCTAATTAAAAATGCTCGAAAATGCAGTTCTCATTTCATATCATGTAAATTCACGCTATGCTGAATCATACACATTATTCGTTTTTGGTTGCAGCAATGATTTCAGCAAAAACAGTTAAATATGGTTAATTAATCTGCGGACACTGAGTGCTAAGAATGAAATTTAAAAATCAAATAGTTCAAATACCCTGCCATACAGGTGCAGTTCACTGTCAGAATGCAGTTGTTTTGCTTGTTGATGATTACCCAGGCCTTGTATAACGTTAGCTCCGTCTTCTTTCTTTGTCTTTGGCTAGGCAGAACCTTGGTTTTTAGCACTACAAAGCTTTGAATCTGGTAGTCATGGAACATTATTTCTTGCACGTGACCACACAGAGCAAAATTGTTGGCATCCAAAGACTGGTAGACTTTTAACTTCTCTCTTGTAAAGTCACTTGGAGTTTCAATGAGATTTTTTATTTCGGGCTGGATACTTGGCCATTGTGTCTTATCCAATATCTATTTGGAGGGTGCTATCGCAAATGGACCTGTCAGATGAGTGCCGCTCACTTTAACGTTAATTTAGCAGAATAACTGTGCTCATCACTGGGTGACAAGCTGTTATAATACGCTGAAAGCATTATGTAAATAATATATACAAAATATAATCAATATAACTTATCTCTAATACAACAACAAACTCTGTACCTCATCGGATGTCATTCCCTCGCTGTAAATGCTAATGCTCCCGTTTTTTTTCTGCAACCTCGCTGCGCACGCATCCTAAATCTATACACTTTACTATGTGGTTGAAAAACATGTTTATTATACATTACTATAGTTTTTTCCCCCATGCGGATATCTTCCAAACATTACGAAATAACAGATAAAACGGGACGGACGCATACACACAAAATTTTTTTTTAATTTTTTTTTTATTTTGCTTGTTCAAACTACTTATTTAAAATGAGCTAAAACAACACAATTCATTGGGACAACTTCATTTTTTTTGTTCAATCCACATAAATTTGTTGAAAGTGTTAAGTTAACCTAATCAATTTGTGTTGGGACAAAATGAATGAATTGTATGGAACCCTGCATTTTTTACAGTGTAATCTACATTATCATTTATTTATTTTTAAGGGGAAAAGTGCTCTGCATATAACCGTGTAGTTTGTCGCAAGGGTTGCATTGCATTTTGTTCTGTCGAAGAACTTCTAGTTCTGTGATACTTTTGATCTATCGTTTAATATAAATTTTTTTTGCAAAATTTCGCCTGCAAAATTCTGTAATTTCAATAGAAATCTGAATGAAAATTTGCAGCAGTAACCAACCACCAATTCTTCTATATGAACTGTGTTTTATACATCTCCACTCTATCAGAAATCAGACTATTGACCTATCTTCTACATGAAAACTTTGCAGAAATTTTACAGTTTTAGACGCTTGCCACAGTTAATCCTTCTTGGAAAAGCACAAGTATAATTTTTTCTCAAGGCATAGTTGCATACTCATGTTGACGGCGTCTTTGCTTTGCACTGAATCTCATTTATCCACTTCTGAAAAGATATGGTCTGTGAAGAGAGTGCAGGACTGAGGTGAATGGCACATCCATACATCGTTTACACACAACGACACTAAATCCATTCCTTCCAGAGCAAACCTTCAACTTGAATTCTCTGAATGAACATCCAGCCACTGTTCATTCTGTCAAGCCACTCACCATATTTTTTTTCAAGTATTGAGGTGGTTGGTGGATCAATTTCTTTTCCCCGCATTAGCATACAAAGATGCGCTTAAAATAGTAGCGGATACTGTCTGGTGACTAGTCAGAAGTGTAGTCAGATGCCTTCTGAGGTTTTAGACAGACGGCTCTGATGCCCTCAGGCTTATTGTTGCAGCATCTGTTTCTGGAAGTAAGAATCAATTTTTTGATAACGCTAACAAAGCGCTCTGTGAGGGGAACTGAATGATGAAGATTTATTTTCTGAGTGAGGTTTCACGCCTAGGTGTTAGATGAAATCAATGAACCCAGACTGATTATTTAACTCTTTGGGATGCTTCAGTGATTTTACCTCTTGATAGAGAGATACTGATTGACTTATATATACTGATTGTTGAGATTGACTTTATAACTCACCGTGTTGATAATTTACTGCAGTTGTATTTGCCTCACAACATCATTTTACTTCCAAGGACTTGCAGTTTTCACTTGGCATTTACAAAGCTTAGGACTTGTGAAAGAAGGCCATTCATATTACAGTACATTGCAATTGATGTAGCTAACCGTGTATGTCATGAAGTTTTAATCACACACAGTAAAAAGGTTAGTTCAACCCAAAATGAAATGTCTGTCATCATTTACTTCAAACATGTGTGAACTTCTTTCTATTAGGCTTGTCACGATATCAAATTGGAGGATTCAGTACCAGTACCAATACCAACACACAAAAACTGAACTACTAAATGTACAACAGTTCAGTTTAGCCCTGGTCAGGTCACATGATTTTGTCATGATTTTCTTGACGTAGGGTGTTGTAGGGAGTCGTAAACGACAAATGGGCATCATGACGCAAGATTCAATTGTTTTGTTCTCCTGTAATGTGGCATAGTTCACAACAATCGATATTATGTTTGCGACGCCTCACAACACCATCGCAGAAAGTTCTGCATGTTATTTTTTTCCTAACGAGTTCCATCACCTAAGTGACACTGAGCAACAGGAGCACATCATTTCTCCGTGGGTTATATCTGTGGGTGCTGCCTTTAATCTGTGGGTCAGGTAATCAAAAAACAGGCTGCATATTTACTAATGGGTGGGTCTCGGATGGATAAGATCAGTCATTGGTTATGCAAACTTTAGATATTTTCTCTAAAATATAGTGTTTTAAGCTATTTTATTCGACAGACTGGCACAAATATGCAGATATCTCCATTCTCACAATGAGTTTCTGAGTTCTCTCAGCCTTCAGAGTTCATTCTTCTAAGGTAATCTGGAAACAGGTTCAGTGCTACTACATTGTAAAGCCTGTCTTGCTTATTCAATTGCTTGATTAAACAAAATAAATTGAAACTGACTAGCGCATTGGATGATTTTGTCATTAAAAATTAGTTATATTCTCACCAAAACATAGTAACGTTTGTAACCAAACAATAAAAATAGTGTGATCTGACCGGGGCTTTAGTAGTGAACAACAGTTAAAAACGACTGTTTAACAGTTTAAAGAGTCATTTTTAAAAAGGTTTAAAAGGTAATAAAGTCATTTTGGGGTTTTTTAACATGAATAAAAATGCATGAATAAAATTCTGCCACACATATCAATCAAAATTGTGTTCATAGAGAGCGAGAGAGAGAGATAGCAAACAAATCAAATACATGAAAGCAGCTGAAATGTGTGATATAAACTGCTGTTGAGATACAGTTCTCGAAACAATATTTACAAGCGGATATAATACATTTTCTGAAGCCATACAGTAGTTTTATGTAAGCAACATAATGAAATTCAGGCTACATTCATCTGGATAAGTTTGATACATTATTTACAAGACAGCTTCTACTTTTTTTATTATATGCAAATGAAATGGATGGAGGCGATCATTTCAGCAAATAAAGGTTATTCAAGTTCAAGTTTGGAATAGCAATGAGAGCCAAAAAGGGAAGAATTTATTATTGGGATTATTTTTTCCACTAATGTCTGTTTGCTAGACTAACAGCAGAGATGGGTCAGGCTAAGTCATCATGGTCATCATATGAGGGTCAATTGGGATTAGGGAGGAGACTTACATGGTTGTGTCATCATCTGGCTGGAGAGCTCATTTGATGGGTGCAGACTTTATTCTGAAAGTTAAGCAAGAGCTATAGTCTATAAACAACACGTTCCTTTTTGTGTTGAACAACAAATCTATTATTTAAATTGGTTCTATTTATCCCCTATTGCAAAATGGCATATAAAAGGCTCTTTATACTCAAAAGCAAAGTTGTCTTTATTATTTACTAGAAGTACAAAAGACAAAACCTGCTCACAGTATGGATTGGCATCTATGTGAACAAGGTTAACAGGATCTGCACACTTTCCTCTCAATATTTAATAAACATAACAAAAGTGACATCAGTGTGAAAAATGGTGACCTGAATGTATTTGCAGCTGCAATTCAGTTCAAGACCTCATGTTATATTAATTTACTGCTTTAAATAAGCAAACCGTTTTATGGTACTAATACCTGAAAAACTAAATATCATTCAGTTTAAGCATGTATATGAACGAATTTATTTATTTGTGTGTTATTTGTGTGTAAAATCTATGAATGAACATCACACACAAATCAGTGTTCATCAAAATATTTTATTAACTTTATTTGTACTGAAATGCATTATAATTTCAGGAAAAAAGGTGTTAAAATGTGTTATTGTTCATTTGTTTGGCTGATAGTCAGGTTAGCTTCCTCGTGGCTGGCTGCTAACTGACCAGAGCTTTTTTCAGAGCTTTTGGCTGCTTTAAAGGCATTTTCATGCATCTGAATGTAGACTGAGTAGTGTAAAAACAGTTCAATAAGATATTCAGAAAGCAAGGACATAAAATAAAATTTGAAGATGGCTCATTTTTTTAACTTGTAAAGTTGGTGTGGGGGAGCTCAAAAAACATGTATACTCCATGCAATTCTCTATAGCGCCCCCTTATTGTTAATTTGTTACAATACAGCAATAAACTCCTTGCATCTCTAGTTGGGCTGAACAGTAAGGTTGAATGTGAGATGAATATGTGATGATCATCACTGAGAGAACATCTGTATCTGGATTTGTTAAATCGTTAATCTGAGGTAATAATCTACCTTTATGACTGTGTAATTACATACAAAGTGTGAAGCTGCCTGGTTGGTTCCTGTCACATGACTCGTGGTTCACTCGCGACACTCTGAAAATTTTTGAACTTGCTATCCCTGGAAAGCGTTAGCGGGACATACAGTACTGCATGTGTATCCCTTCCTATTTGTGTGCTGAACCTGCCCATCTCCATTTGAAATAACGAAAATGAGCGAACAAAAGACGCTATATGTGAACGTCCCCTTTTGTTGACTCGCAATATCAGACCTGCGCAATGCAAGGCCCTGTTTGCGGTTGAATTTAAATTGAACAAATTCTTCACGCGGGCCAATCAAAGACATCCAGTGGGCCACATGTGGCCTGGGGGCTGTAAAATGCCCAGGTCTGATTTAACAGAAAACATCATATACACAGAGCATGGCTTGAGAGTGAGTAAATTATGAAGTAATTCAAGAATTAAGACAAAAGTTTGATTTACCTAAACACATTTTTTAAAAATATCTTCAAATAAGAAATTTTATTAATAAAACAGCCTCATTCTCCCGTTTTGCCAGATATATCGTCTTTAGAATATATTACTTTAAACCATTTTGATGGGGGTGGGCAAATTTCTTTATTTTACAGATTAATTTCCTCTAATTGCAAGGAAAGTACAGAAAACGTTCGGCATGGTGTCAAGATGTGAGAGAGAGTATGACAAGATGAACGAAAGGCACAAACCCAGACAATTAATACATGATTCAAACTTCTACAATATAAACGCATATGAGACTGTACATAACTCCAGAAATACTTCACAAATTGAATCCAAACATTCCTGATCAATGCGTACAATGCAATAAAGAGATAGGAACTCGATATCATTGTTTATGGAAGTGTCCTTTGGTTGAACATTTTTGGGGGAAAATTAAAAACTTTTTGTCCTGAGTATTAAAACAGGATATACCCAAATGTCCAAAACTTTGTATTCTAAATATTTTACAATAAAATAATAGTTATAATTATATAACAAGCACTTTTAATAATTCATTAAAGAAAGTGTTAACTTTCTGTTTATTACATGCAAAATTTATAATAGCTTGCTTTTGGAAAAATACAGAAAACCCGGGAATTGTCTTTTTGTTTGGCTTTAGAAAAATGTACTTAAATAGTCAAGAGAAAACCTGAAAAGTTTAACTTGTATCACCCGCTATTGATATACCGTTGTTGTTATATGATGTATCTTTATATTGTATGCATAAGTACATGCATTTACTTATATATTTATATATATTATTATTTGTATTTTGTTTTCTATTTTCATTGTTTTACTTTAGATTTTTTTTATTATTATTATTATTATTTTGTATGTTTGGTTTTGATTTCTGCTGCACATGTTAAAAGCTACTAAAATCAATAAATACAGTGTTATAAATATGAAGTAATTTTAATTTTTGCGTGAACTAATCCCTTAAGTCTAAATGTAGTTTTAAAAATGTACTTCTTATCTTTGAATCCTGGGTGAATCAGTGTCTTATTCCTCCTGGAGATGACTAAGATAATGGAGACTCAGAGAAGAGCTGGGGGAAGCAGAAGGAAGTGTTAGCCACACTTCCTGTTCCCTCCAAACACGCTCAGTCAACCCCAAAACAATCCATCTTTTCAGACACAGTGCGGCTGGAGGATGCACTCACAGCCAGTATGCTGAAGTCACCCTTTCACCCCCTAAAAGCAACATATGTCGCTCGGTTTGGAAGAAGAGGCAGGTTTTTAGAGCCGCAGAACTGCCACAGATAAAAACGTTACTAATTGGTGACTCGTGTTATCTTAAGCATACTTGTGTTAAGAGGGTGAAGCTCAGTCTAAGAGTAAAGTCGGTAGATTTTCTTTCTGGCTTTAAGCTTTTAAATGAAGTCATTAAATATTTCTGTCCTCAAGATTGTCTCGACAGTCGTGCAGGGATTGAAAATTGAGGTCTGTCAGAAAGGCATGTGTTCATCAGAAGGTACTAACGCCCCAACATTCTCCAGCTTCCAGAACTTAAAAAAATCTTATATCACACCACATCAGGGCTCCTCTGCCACGTTGTGCTTATTGCTGAATTCCGTGGGTAGTTGATGGGTATAAAGGCTTTCCTGTGGTTGCTCGACTAATGCCTGTGCTCCAGAAAAGAGCAAAGCCAGCTGCTAGTATTCAGCAACTCCTCACAAGCTGCTCCCATAATATAATCTATTGAGGTTGTGAACTTATTCCTGTCAGACACATTGTCCCAACCTACAGTCAAATATCGAAAAACTGTTTTTGGAATAAAGCACTCCGGGTTTTTTTTCTATTAGAAATACACTGTAAAAAATGCTGGGTTCCACACAATTTCCTCATGTTATCCCAACACAAAACAATTCAGTTGTCTCCTAAAACCTTAAGAATTGTATTGGTTCAACTCATATTAAGTAAGTAGTTTGAACATGCAGCAAAAGTAATTGTAAAAAAAATGCTGGGTTCCACACAATCGATTTGTGTTGGGTTGTGTTAAAAATAAAGGATTAAAATATTACAAAAATGAATATTTTTACATAAATATTAATATATAAATATAAACCACTACCTCGATGCCTCCTTCATGTCTTTTTTCAGTTTATTCATTACAATTTGCATGTGTATAATGTTATTATATGCATATTTCTATTTGTTTAAAAAAAAAACAAGTTTAGATTTGTCCACATGTTTTGGAGACGTATGCATCACCATATGGGGCAAAAGAATAGGACGTGTGTGTGGATATACCTTAGTCTTTTGACCACATTTTGTTATTATTGTTCATTTATTCATTTGCTGGAAATTAGAACTGAATTTAGAAATAGTTTTAAAACAAATCTTTGCCAATGCACTTTGGACTTATATCGTTAAAATATATAGCCCTAAATGTTGTTTTTTTGGCAACTTTCTTCTTTTTTACTAGGCCAGTGTTTAAGTTATTAGGTAGAAACATAATTAAGAAAACTACCTTATGTAATTACATGTTTTTTTATTTGTATTTAACCATTTTATAGTTGATTACTGATTATTAGATCCTAAAATACATTAAATTTAAATAGTTTTCTTCTAATTACTGCTCAGATTTGTATACTAGCTTGTTAAAAAAAAATCAATTTGATCAAAAATCAATTATTAAAGACAAGCCACAATTTATTCAACATTTAATTAAAAAAAGCTTTGTTTTCCCCAATGTCATAATTGTACATCCATCTTTGTGTATTGCCACCCCCCTTATTTTTGTGTAAATATTATTGTTATAAAATGATGATAAAATATCTACTTTAAGACAAAAAATATCGGTAACACTTTATTTTGATGGTCCATTTGATTATTCGTAGACTGTCTGCTTAATATCTGTTGATACTGCTCCTTTAATAGACATGTTACTGATTATAAGAAACTTTGCAAGCACATGTTAACTTACAGTACACTAACCCTTACCCTAACCCCAACCTAACAGTCTACTTATAATCTAATGAGAATTAGTTGGCATGTAGATGCAATGTAACTTAAATCCAACAAACAGACCATCAAAGTAAAGTGTGACCAAAATATCCTGAAAATATAACACTAAAACTTACTTAAAATTAATTGCAGTGTCCCTAAAATAATAATAATAATAATAAGTACTTCATTCATTTATTTTCCGTCTGCTTAGTTTCTAATAATAATAATAATCATAATAATAATAATAATAATAATAGTAATAATAAATTTAGAATATTATTAGTTTTTTTTTTATTTATTATTATTGTTGTTATTATTATTATTTTTATTTTGAAACTATATTAAATAATTAAATGGATATTATCATATTATTCAAATGAACTCAATTTCATGCGTCTTGGTCGTCTGAATCTACTCCATAAGTGGATGTTTAGAGTTTGTAAGAGGAGGTTGGCTGTATTCAATTTCAGTGAGTGGATATTGTGTTCCAGCTTCTCCAGCAGTATAATCATAGTGCTCTCTCAGCAAATATGGGGCCCATATATCAAAGCAGCACCCATTATTGGTCAAGATGTTGTCATAGCAATCTTCTAATAAAAAGGGCTTTCATGATATACAATGTGATGTAGTCTTAGCTGCTTGTCTGTGCTCTATGATATTAGTGGCGAGGGTCTTCCAGGAGACTTAAACATGCTCGCTAAAATAATTGCAGTTATTTTGAGACTTGTTATTGTAGGTTAGATGTAAGCGAGGCTGATTTTTGTTAACCCATCTTTGTTTTGAGACTTGAGGGTATTGTATAGTTCACCCAAAAATTAAAATGCTGTGGTCATTTACTTGCCCATTGTTCATTACAAATGTTTGAGTTACTTTCTTTTGATGAAAATAAAATAAAAAGATATTTGGAAGAATGTTGGAATAGTATTTTTTCTCTCCTCAATATACAGTTGAAGTCAGAATTATTAGCCCTCCTAAATTATTAGCTGCCCTGTATTTTAATAACTCATTTCTAAGAACTGATTTCTTTGACCTTTGCCATGATGACCGTACATAATATTTTACTGGATATTTTTCAAAACTATTCATCCTAGTGTGCAATTTAAAGGCTTAACTAGGCAGGTTAGGGTAATTAGGCAATTTATTGTATAAGATGGTTTGTTCTGTAGACTATCTGAAAAAAAAACAAATAAAATATTGATTAAGATAATATTGACCCTAAAATGGTCTTTAAAACATTTTAAAACTGCTTTTATTCTAGCTGAAATAAAAAATTGGACTTTCTCCTGAAGAAAAAATATTATAGAAAATACTTTGAAAAATTCCTTGCTCTGTTAAACATCATTTGGGAAATATTTGAAAAAGAAAAATCCACATGAGGGCTAATCATTTTGACTTCAACTCTAAGGCCCTATTTACACAAATATGTTTTAGTTTTAAAAAGGAGTATAGAACAAAAGTGATCCACGTCCACACTGGTGTCTCATCAAGCATTTCTGAAAAGCTCTCCGTCCACATTATGCGTTTTGCACATCACGTGATCGCACAGACACTGGCATGCACTGCAGCGCTGCATACTATACTATGCACAGGTCTGAGCTCCAGGCAGTCAGCGGGTGTTTTGAGCACACCTCCCCGAGTGAGAACAGTGCAGGGTGGAGAGTTCATCAACAATCTTCCACTGGATTTCATCTTGTTAAATGTGATATTTTATTAATCTTGTCTCTATCTAATGGTCTTTTGAATCTATTACATATGTAACAT
This sequence comes from Danio aesculapii, assembly GCF_903798145.1. NCBI lineage: Eukaryota > Metazoa > Chordata > Actinopteri > Cypriniformes > Danionidae > Danio > Danio aesculapii. Next base: position 32,488,759 of record NC_079447.1, on the reverse strand, counting down.
GTTTTGGCTGAACGCAAAGATAAGTTAATATATTAATTTATGTAACCACGAATAGTGATTCTGCACTATTCATTGATTGCTTGCCTTAATTTTCTATATTTCCTATATTGTATAAACAATATTTTACATTATACATTTCATATAATAACAATTATTGTACATTATACTTTTATAATTATTGTTCGTTTAAATTGATATTCAACAAAAGAGAGGGTATGTTTCATATTTTTCAATAAGAATGAAAGGAGGCATTTACGTTATAGGCTCCGTTTTGTTATAAATAAGCATACAGTGAAGATGACAGTCATATAAATATGTAGCTACACGACGCCTCAACATTTTTAGTGTCTGTTAAGCTCTTTATATCAAAATAAAAATAGGCAGTTCTTTATATCGCGTTTTAATTTATTGTTATGATAAGCCAGGTTAGTACGTAGCCAGGGTGATGCGAATGACAAAGTGTTTTACAGCGAAGTTCACTGTTTTAACCCAATGTGTCCTCTGGAGTTTGTTTTCCATATCAAACTTGCGATGTCTGAATGCAAGGAAAGAGTGCAAGACTGAAATTTGTGCACTTAATATTGAGGAAAAAGCCCCAATCAGAGCAGCCATGCCTCCATTTTCAGATGTCTTCGTTTCCCCTATCTACACTAACATGCAGCAGGACTGTTTTCTAGCGAAAATGGTCTCTCCAGCGTTTTCAAAACCCTCCGTTTTCATGGCTCGAAAACTCAGGGGTAGTAGCAAAATGTAGGCGTTTTAAAACTAAAATGTATTAGTGTAAATGAGGCCTAAGTCTATTGCTTTCAGCAAAAAATCTTCTTTAGACTCACACAACTTTATTATCCAGTTTAGGGAAACTAAAATTGCAGCAAGGTGCCGTAACACTGGCGAAGTTCCATGTACACATTAACACAATATTACCACACAACATACAATACATAATTTTGGAGGTGCATCTTCCTCCCCCCTGGACTCATGTAGTGACCTAATGGCCACCATTATAAAAGAATTTCTAGTTCTATTTGTCCTGCAAGTAGGAACTCTGAAACGACGTCCTGATGGCAGCAGCTGAAACACAGAACACAATGGGTGATCCGGGGTGCATAGGATACCCTGAGCTCTCTTTAAAACATAATTATGGTAAATTAATTGAACCAGTTTAGTTAAAACCGATGATCTTGCCTGCCACCTTATGCAGTCTGTTTTGCCTATAACATTTCTGCACAGAAAAAAAGGCAAACTCATTAAGGTTTGAAATTGTTTGAGAGCAAGTAAATGCTGAGTAAACTTAAATTTTCAGGTGAACTACACAAAAAACTGTACATATGTGTGTATTATAATTTCTATATAAAGTATACCTTGGATTTTGTAGAATCTAAGGATTAGGAGTAGCATTGGGTCACCTACAGTTGAAGGAGGCAAGTGGGTTTGTGTGTCAGGAGGATACATTAAATTCCTCTTCCCAGACCATTTGCAGCTGTAGCAGGGAGCAGCTGAATGTGACCTCCTTTTCACAGAAAAAAAAAACAAAATCCCAGAGCCCAGTAGGGTGTGCGGCCAAGTGCCTACATCACTTCCTGCCGCATCTGGCAATGATCACAGGCGGTGAGGGAGGAGGGAAGCGTCCCAGGCCTGTGCAGCTTCAGAAAAGAGTCAGCATGATTTGAGCACAGTCTAACGGATCTCTTTCTTTCGCTTTCCCTCCACCCACATTCCACTGTCGGTTCAAATATAAAGGATTGAGTGGGACAAACACAGTGAAGTGCTTTCTTTTTAAAAAATGAATGTAAGTTTTGTGAAGTTTGATTGGAGGGAGAAATGTTTGTGTGACGCGAGACAATGCCTTTTTCTTAAATGTATTTCTTTCTCTGTCCGTCAGGATGCCGTAGGGTTTGAGGCTGGAGGAGAGCGCAGAGATGAGCCTCACGTCCTGGTTTCTGGTGAGCAGCGGGGGGACGCGGCACCGCTTGCCCCGTGAGATGATCTTTGTGGGCCGGGATGACTGCGAGCTTATGCTACAGGTCAGAAAAGAGTGTCTGTCTGTGCTAAAATCGAATGAACTGTTTTTTTTTTTTTTAACCAATAATAAATGGAACTAATTTGAAGTTCTACAGTGGCAGCTAATTAAAAGATAGATTAAATCCGTGTGAAATCTAAATTTGCGATGTTTATTCTGATAACATGCATTGTTATTGTTTAGGTGAATCATTAATCAGTGCAATTAATCCACAGAAAATTTTTTTTGATATGGTAATCTTTATGGTCTTTCTCTGTTGACTTTAGGTTAACAACTTCAGCCACACTTTTCTTAACCACACCCCTGTTACCGTTAGTTTAGGGAATGATGCACAAATATGAAGCCCCGCCCCCATGCTCAATATTCTGTTTGAGTTGAAAGTACATCAACATACTAAAATAAAAGTCTCAACTTTCAGTTCACGCGGACTTTAAAGTACTAAAATGACTAGAAATAAACCTAAAATAAAAATAAATTTCATTTATTTATTTTCTTTTTTGGCTTAGTTCCTTTATTAATCAGGGGTCACCGCATCAGAATTAACTGCCAACTGGGAAACACCCATAAGCTCTCATTCACACACATTCACTACAGACAATTTAGCTTTCCCAATTCACCTATAGTGAATGTCTTTGGAAACCGGAGCACTCGAAGGAAACCCACACGAACACAGGGAGAACTTGCAAACTCCACACAGAAATGCTAACTGACCCAGGCGAGGCTCAAACCAGTGACCTTCTTGCTGTGAAGCTACTGAGCCACCGTGCCGCCCAAAATAAATTACAACTAATTAATAAAAATGACAACAGGAAATAACAAAATCATTAAATGGGGTCCAGAAATGCAGTTTCATATTTTCATTTGCGAGGCAACAAATTTCCAGCCAGTAATGGAGCTATTAATTTCACTTTTTCTCTAGCCATTATCATGACATGACTATTCAAACAATCGCCTTTAAATGCTTTCGTGGACAATTCATATACGATTCATATCAGCAAATCTCTAGAAAAATCTAATCAACCCTAAATTGTTACACACATTCTCTGTAATAATCATAGGAAGGATGCAGAATCGTTAAGTCAGGCCCAAGAGGAAAAGTTGTGTTCCAGCAAAATGGCATGACTGTTACTATCTACCTCCGCATCAGCGTACACGTGTTAGTCATGCAGCTTTATTAATAGAAAGTGGGACAAACAGCTCATGGGGTACTTAGATGAACTACAGTGTGGAAGCACGAGAGCCAAACACTGAGGCAGAGAGTGCCAGTCATGTCAGTCCAATCCCAAAACAAACCTGACGTATCACAACTCAAACTCAGCAGATGTAATATCAGCCACTTGAAGAAAAGCTGTGTATTTTGCAACTGATAAAATCATTAGCAACCACTCAAAACAATGCATAACAACGTACGCAGACCTTAGTAATGATCCTTTTATATGTCTGAGGAAATATTTAGCTTAAATGTTTTTAATGTCTTTAATAATCTTCTTAATAATAGTTGAACTGTGTAGTCTTTTAAATGGTGAACTGTAGATGAACAAACTGCCTTTGGGGGGAGGGGGGGGGGGGGTCAAGCATTCAAACACTAGTCTCTGGTAGACATAAACAAGGCTTTGTTTAGTTAGGAAACCCCCATTTCTCCCTTTGACCCTTCCATATTGGGGCCAGGCATAAATCAATCTTAAACTGATCATGTGATTGTGTTGCGGAGCGTATAGTGGTCACATGGTTGGTCCCAAAATAGTTAAAGTATTATATTCCTTATTACTAGACTAAGGATGAGTTCTCTTTTGAAATAGAGCCACTCTGCTCACATATACTCAATTTAGGCACTTTTATTGTCAGCACATGTCGACTGTACGCTGTAAACTTTTATCTTTGCATTCATTTGAGTTTATTTTATGATGAACATGATGTGTCTGCATATGATATGGAGGCTGGCCTTTCCTCTGCCTTCATCACATTATTTAAATTTGAAATATTACTGCTGAAATCCAGTCATTGTTGGAATCCACGTGATTGGGAAATTCCTTTTGAGGCTGAAATATATTTAACACAAAGTTCCTTTAATTTGGCACTGCAAATTTTCCATGTTCACTAGTATAAAATATGTTGCCATTCAGAATGAAAAACAATTTATTATTATTATTAATTATTTGTTAAATCTCACAATTCTTTTTTTTTTAATAATAGGCTAAATGCACAGCTAGTGTTTCTTCCCATACTAATAAACTTCCGGTGAACGATTAATGTGACTTTTATCAATTTTATACGGTTCCTTTTACAGCATCGATGTTGTAATGTCATTAAAATACAATCTGTTAAGACTTCAGCATTCATTTAGTTGTTCAAATGTAAAACAAGATTAAGAAAGCCGTTTACACACACGTGCCTGTCAGAATTAGTAGGCTAGCGCAGCAACTCTTTTGAAAATACTGGAGTAAAATAAATGTTCCTATTTTAAAGACATGGTATGGACAAATGTAATTTAATGCAGCGCTTCTTCTACATTCTGAGACTTTATATCGTTTATCAGGCAGTGAAGATCGATGATTTTTAAAGAAAACATGCGCCGATTTGTAACGCATACAGTTCACCAGAAGTGCTTGACCCATGTTACTGAAAAATTAAAAGTCCTTCTGCATAGTCCTTCTGCAAAGTCCTTCTAGCGTTGCTAGACATGAAGCTCTACTTTAAAGCTTTTTTTTTTTAAATAAATATTTATTATAAATAAAAGTATTCTTGTTATTATATAAATATTATTCTAAATAATCTTAAATGTATCTGGAAAACAATGTTAAGACACAACAGTGATATGCCAAGATCATTTAATAAATCTTTTGCATAAATTAAATAAATTTGCATATATTAAATCAAATATATGCTTGACTGCCTCTGGAATTTTGAAAATACAAATATTATTTAGGTAGGCCACTGTGCCATTATTTATTTCCGCTGCTCACTGCACGTGAAACAATAATCATCGATCAATGAGAGTGATTGTAAACGTAAGAAGGCCAATTGATTGAAAGTGACTACCTTTATATGTGTGCGCACTCACACAATCCACACAGCTTTGCTCGCTGTTTTTCACTCGGACTCATTCAAATTCTCTCTCTCACACACACATGCAGGTATTCACCACGCTAAAGCTGGATCAGTATTTATTTTTTCAGTATTTATTTTAATTGAAACGCAAAACACGAATATCTGACAATTCCCAGAACAGGATCTGGCAAGATCTGGCTCAAATTAAGCACTGCGTGGAATCTAGCATTTTTTTTACAGTGTAGCAGAAATATATGCTTGTTTCTGCCACAGAAAAATAAAAAAGAAAGTCAAATGTTAATTTTTCTAGCAAATATAACAGTTGTCCCACAATTGTGAGTTTTTTTTAATCTCTTCTAAGAAAAAATAAATTAATTGTGAGTCTCAAACCTTTGAAAGTTGAACAAGTTGTCCTGCAACCACAGCAGCATCAATAGAAAACTGCTTTGGTTTTAAAGTGCCTACTGTGTATTCTGTACTTCATACATTCATATGCTTAACAAACGATAGACTTCAACCACATCACAACCAAATCTACAATACTTGTCTGAGAAAACATTTCAAGTCAGATGTTAGTCAGTTTAGGTATGCTGCACATCTAAGATATGTCACCTTCAAATTCTATCCCGGCTTCAAAAGTAAAATACTTCAGTGACTGCATGTAAACTAGCTGCTAAAAATAGCAAACCCATGAAGTGATAATGCTCAGCGAAAACTGTCTGTAGTTCGTAACTCTTGCTTTCATCTGTGTGTGATTGAAGTCTCGCAGTGTAGACAAGCAGCACGCTGTCATCAACTATGAGTCCAGCAGTGACGAGCACAAAGTCAAGGATCTGGGGAGCCTGAATGGGGTGAGTAAGAGGAAAAGTGAATGTGGTGCCGCATTCTTGATAAATGAATCCTGCTGCCTTTAAAGCTGCAAATTGCCTTTTTTTTTCTATTTTACAAACAGCACCTTTTACTGTTTACAGTTTTGTACATAACTGTGTTTTCTATATATCATCGCTATCAATTTTCAGTCAGTTTATTATTAGTTTGATTTGTTTTTTTCAGTTTAAATTAATAATATTCATATACAATTGAAGCCAGAATTATTAGCTCCCTTTTGATTTTTTTTTTCTTTTTTAAATATTTCCCAAATGATGTTTAACAGAGCAAGGAAATTTTCACAGTATGTCTGATAATATTTTTTCTTCTGGAGAAAGTCTTATTTGTTTTATTTCGGCTAGAATAAAAGCAGTTTTTAATTTTTTAAAACCATTTTAAGGTCAAAATTATTAACCCCTTTAAGCTATATTTTGTTTCCACAGTCTACAGAACAAACCATCATAAGACAATAACCTGCCTACAGTAGTTAACCTAATTAAAGAGTTAAGCCTTTAAATCAGCACATGTCCACTGTAAAGACATGGCAAAGATAAAAGAAATCAGTTATTAGAGATGAGTTATTAAAACTATTATGTTTAGAAATGTGTTGAAAAAAATCGTCTCTCCGTTAAACAGAAATTTGGGAAAAAAATAAACAGGGGGCTAATAATTCTGACTTCAACTGTACTTAAAGGGATAGTTCACCCCAAAACAGAAAATTTACTCACCCTGAAGTGGTTGCAATCCTTTACAAGTTTCTTTATTCTGTTGAACACTAAAGAAGATATTTTGAAGAAGGCTGAAAACCTCTAACCACTAACTTCCATTGTAAGAAAAACAAATACTATGGACGTCAGTGATTACTGGTGTTCAGCTTTCTTCAAAATATGTTCTTTTGTGTTCAACAGAAGAAAGAAAGTCAAATAGGTTTGGAACAAGTGAAGGTTGGCATAATTTTCAGTCCTGGGTAAACTACCCCTTTAAGTCAGCAGTATCTAACGTGATGGATAATGTAGTATAACAGTAGAATACATTAGGAATGACTAGGCCCACACGGAATCTGCGCGCACAGAATTCTGCAGATTTCTGCAGATTTTAAGTCCATCATTGAGTCTATTAGTTGTGTAAATGTGTGTACATTTATATTTATTCAGTTTTTAAATTAATTTCAGTAATAATATTGACTAATATGAAAATGTTCATTTGATTTATTTACAATACAGTTTGTAATGTAGTATTTTCTGTCTTTTAGTAGATATGTTATATGATAGACTTGCTTTGTTTACCAAATAAGTAAAATAACCAATAAAATTTTTAAAACTATTTTTTTTTTTTAAAGTTTTTAGTAACGATACTCCCAAAATAAATAAATCCACAGATATTTTACAAAATTCTCTGCAGAAGTGGCAAAAAAATGTCTGGAGATTCTGTCTGGCCCTACTGACACCAGAACATTAAATTATTAAAAAATAATGCATGCCTGAGGTCATAATGTTTTTGTTTTTTTTAATAAATCATAAAAGGTAAATTATTTGGAGGAAAAAACAGGGACATTGTTTGTAATTTTCATCCTTTTGTTATTAGTAATATTTGTTTGCTCCGTCAGCATGTTTGTGTGTTAGTTATACATTTTGTTTAAGTGATATGAAACTGTAATGTGTGGTTAGAGTTAGGTTTGTGTTAACTGTAAATAATTGTACACCTAGTAATATTTAGATTTATATGTGATTAAAAAATATTTATGAGCAAAACTCCTCATTAATACAAAGTTTTATAGTTTCAAATGCAATAATGTGCAGGTTGCTTTTTTCTGAGTCTATATTATGTGTTTGTGTTAGATTTTTCCCTGCTGTTTGAGGTCAAAAAAGTATGACTAAATCAGAACTCATGGCCTCACTCGCACAAATTACAACCTCTTCCTGTTGAGTCACTCTTTAGAATTCTTCTTCCTGTCCTGCTTTTGCCAGGAAATGACTATTATAGATTGTGCAGCATGTTGTCCACCTTTTTTCTCTAGTTTTCAGTTCTGTTTACACTCCTAATGTTTATCAGGGATCAGTTTTCAACAAAACTCCACAAAACAAGCTCAGACACTGAACGTATTTCTTGTGCCTAATGTTGAAAACCAAACCATTCCCCTGTTTTGACCCCACATACCAGCAAAATATCTTAAGGATGGTCTCTGAATATTGTTGGAAGGACAAAGGGGGAGGTTGATTCAGCTTTTCAAGGGAAATTTTAAACGTGAACGCTTAAGAAAGAGCTTTGTCAGTGCGATTAGCTCCCCCTCTTTGCAGCCAGGAAGCGTCTGATATTTGAGACAGAGCACAGACCTTCTAGCACGTTATAATCACCCCGAAGGTTTTCAGACTTTGGGAGCTGGCTCTCGCTGCACTGATATGTTTAGAGGGATCTGTAAACCATTTATGCTCGGAACTTTTGAAGTTAAACTTGTCAAACATGCAGCCGTTTTGCTTAATTATTGAATGGCAGACTAATTGGGTGTATTGTTAATACAAAACAATGATGTTTGTTCAAATGACTTATTTATATTGAGCTGAAATAACACAATTCTTGTTTTTTGCCTCAATTTAATTGTTTAATGTTCAATTCACTTAAATCTGTTAAATTGAATTTAGTAACTTAATTCCTTCATATTGTCCTAACACAGATTGGTTGTGGGGAACCCAGCATTTTTTTACAGCGTGTGATCCTCATGCACCGTAAAAATACGGGGTTGCAAACAATCGATTTGTGTTGAGACAACATGAAGGAATTAAGTTAACTTATTAGCTTTTTTTTACAAATTTAATTGGATTGAACTTAAAACAATTAAGTTGTCCCCCAAAAACCTCAAGAATTGTGTTATTTCAGCTTACTTTATAAAAGCCTTTTAAACAAACAGTAAACATTTTTTTTTGAGTGTGTGTAGGTACAATCTGATGGGAGTTTAAAATTATTAAGCATAACCGTGTCATTATTGCTTAATTTGTAAGGGATTTAGTCTAGGGATGTTGGATTTAGTTATCTAATCAGTTAATTATTTGGAATAAAAAGCTTTTATTTTAAACGTTGCTTTGGTTTGTTTTGATTCAGAGCATCTTTGAAGAATGTTAACTTTATTTTTCCTTTATTAAATCCAACAAGAAATTAATACTGGGTTTTGTTGCTTGAAGTTTTTTAGATTATCTATATGTTTTAAGGCTGTATGTTAGTGTTTTTTTTCATGCTTTCTAAATGTATATATTCTTCCCTAACACAAAGACTATTGATAAAAATACTCTAAAACAAATCGCATATGGCTAGTTAATATCAAATCATGTTGTCTCTTTTAATAAAAAGGGGGATATATAATATTTACTGTCTAATATAGGGAATATATCAATACAAGTTCAAATCAAGTTAATTCTTTAAACGTTCTTTTGGTGCAAATTATATCCATCCATTCACTTGTGTGTCTGTTATTTGAATTCATTTTATGCAAGTGTTTATACCAGTGGAAGTTCAAGCATCATTAAAGTGATTTTTTTGTCATTTTTTTCCAGACATTTGTGAATGATGTCAGAATCCAGGAGCAGATGTACATCACTTTAAAGATTGATGACAAACTGAGGTTTGGATATGATATCCTTTAATGCAGTGATCACCGCATAATATCTGTATGCCGTTTATGGGTATTGAATTAGTTTGTTCACTCTTACTTTAAAGGATTTCTATGTTCATGTCAAAAAACAAGAAGTGGGCCTAGATGTTTATGGGGCCCCTTAAAAGGCCCTGTGAAATAAAAATGTTTAGATGTTAGTTTCAGTTTGTTAGTTTTAAGGATATCTATAAGCTAGTGTGCTCCAAAATGGTGCCAAAAATTTGTGTTTAGAAAATATAAAAGTGATATAAACATCCAAAGTTTGCAGTTTGTCACTTCCACCTAAATCAATTCAAGATTTTTTCCATGTCACCTTCAATTTCCAACCAAATCTTGACCAATCAAATACTCTCTAGTATCTGACATGCCCCACCCCCTTCAAGACGCTTCTCATTTGCTTTTCATTTGATGCACTTCATCTCATTCGCTCTCACTGGCAGAGCTGTGATAAAAACAAAACTCTATTGGCAGTTTTTTAAACGGGAGGAGCTACTTTATGTCCCACCCTCTTTTCATTTTTCAGTTGAGGTTACTGCAAACATCGAATAAAAAATGCACATTTCAAAGCACTTCACGAGACATTTAACACCTGCTCAATCCACTCCCGAGTGGATGTTACTAAATAAAGGTATAAATGAGGTCTGAATTATTTGAATTGAAAAATACTTTCGATCAGGTTGATTTTACAGGGTCTAAATTGTATGTTTAAATGTTCTGAACATCCATCCTACTCTTTGATCAATGAACAAAATCCAAACACATTTGAACGCATGCCTCGGGGTGAAACAATAGACTTCTCAAGGTTCAGTTCGGGTTCGGTACAGTTCATCTTATGATACATTCATTAAAAAAGCTGTGTCAAATAAAAATAAGAACTCTAAAGCAAAATACAATACTAATTTAACACAATATAGCAAAGATACTACTAAAATAAACAGTGCTTTTCAGGTTTTTTTATGTACCTACAGTACATGAACTGAAAAATATAATCAAGTAAATTGTTGAGTTCTGGGCTTTCATTTTGATATGAAAGCGTCTCCTATTTTAGTGCTCACTGATGGGATATTTACTCATGGGGAGCCTTGTTTCAGCACATGGATTGGACATACATTCTAACATGCACAGAGACAGGTCAGAGAGTAATTAAAGGTATGGGGAAATGCAAAATACAAAACCACAAAATCCATGTGCCTACTGAACCATGGAAGTCATACAGAACGGTTTAATATTAATAAGAGTATTGTGGCATCCCTGGCTAATACCAAGTAGAAAGTACATTTTTGAGTCCGTTGTGTGAATATGTGTGTACTTGCTTCATCTACCTCCGTTTCCTTAACCTGACTCACATACCAACTTGTTCTCTGTGGTGCGAGGAGAACTGCACGTGCCAGAAGAGGCTCTGAAGGTAAAACAAGCACTACATCCCACAATGTTTATATGGTTAAAGAATAGTTTGCGCAAAATAGAAAACTCTGACATTGTTTACTCACTCTTCACTTATTCTGAACCCATTTAAGATCCTTTCTTCTGCTGAATGCAAAAGAAGATGTTTTTGAAGACCAAATAGCTGACCTCAGCCACTGACTTTCATAGTATTTATTTTTGCTGCTAAAGACGTCATGTTTGGTTACCAAAATTCTTTAAATGATCTTCTCTTATGGTCACAGAAGAATGAAACGCCTACCGTTTTGAAACAACAGAGTAAACAGTGTTTTTGTGGATAAACTACGCTTTTAACAATATCCAAGTTCATCAGTTTAAAAATACATTAGCCCTTGTAGTACAAGAACTATGCCTGCTGCAGTTTATTTATCTTCTCGAGGCTATGTTAGATGACAGCTTTCTGGCACTCACTGTATTCTTCTCCCTCCTTTCTGTCAGCATGAGAAGTTCACCAGCCAACTTCAACTGGGCAAGAAGCCCACCTGCGCGGAGCCCTTAAAATCCCCCAAGTCTTCCCCAGGAAAAGCCAAATTGAGCAAAGCTGCGGAGCCCATTGCTGAAGCAACAGTCAAACCTGCGGAGCCAAACAAAGGAGATGACAAGATGCCAGGTAAAGAAACAGTATGATGATGTCAGGGTGGAAGATAATTATATTAATGTCTGACTCTTTCAAAACACTTTGTCTGTGATTCAAAACAAGGATGATATGTAAATGAGTAATACTAGACAAGCCAATGATGTGCCCCTTCTTACTCATCCATTGTCTCTTGGGTTGCTGAGCAAGGTGACACAAATGATCACAGTGTATTTTTAATAAATCACGGACTAGTAGTAGGTGAAAGTGACCTTCTGGCATCTCATCTGATGCTCAAACACCAGGCCGGTGTTTGAAAATCCATCCACACATCATTGCGACACGTGACAGACATGACAGTTGTGAAAGCCCTCTGGCATAAGAGAGGATTGCCTCTCATTCTTTCTCATTATGGAGAATAAATAAAACTTGACACAAATGGAAAATTTCTGTAAGGGAATTCCATTCAATTGAATGGACCTCAAATAGCACAGCTCAAAGGTGTGTTAACTCTTCTAGATTAGATTAGATTAGATTCAACTTTATTGTCATTACACATGTACAAGTACAAGGCAACGAAATGCAGTAACTCTTTTCTAGAGTCTTTTAACTCTTCTTTTAAAGCATAAAAATACATGCATTTATTTGCAAACTTTCAAAGTGAACATGCAATGCCAGTCAATAGTTTGGAGTCGATTTTTACAAATATTTTGTAATAAGCTGATTCTGCTCACAAAAGCTGCATTTATTTAATAGAAAATACAGTAAAAACTGTGAATATGTGAAATGTTATTGCAATATTAAGTACCTCACTTTATTAAATACATTTCAAAATAAAATAAATTATTGTGGTTCAAAGCTAATTTTAAGCATGTTTAGTCTTTAGCGTCACATAATCCTTTTAATATACTAGTATCGGGATCTGCTCAAGAAGAAACATTTACTATTGTTGTTGCTGTCAGTTGCTGCTGTCGATACAGTACCATAAAAATGCATTAACTTTTTTTCATCATCACAATAAATTAGGGTTGGGCGATTTGGCCTAAAATCAAAATCTCGATTGATTGAACACTTTAACTTGATTACGATTAATTCAATATTATTTTATTTATTTATTTATTTATTTATTTATTTATTTATTTATTACTCTCTGCGCTGCCCACATTTGTCAATGCTACCAAGCTGACCAATCACAGAGCTTGCGCTTTGCGTTGTCGTGACATGTAGTCACAATTTTTGAGACGTCAGCGTCAGCATCAGCATCAGTCATGGCGAGGGGAGAAGGCTGCACCAGACCATACGCTGTGCTCGACGCAGAAGTGTAAACAGAGCGGGGTCATGTGACTCCACACACGGAAGGGCAAGTAATTGAAAAAATTGACCTGGAAAAATTAGATCAATTATAGGTTCTGAATGTCGATTTCAATTACTTTTCGGTTAATCGCCCTGCCCTACAATAAATTGTTCAAGAGTAAAAGTCAATACATTTATAATGGTAAAAAAAAGAAGAACACCGGGGCATAGAATATCAGTGTTATCATTGGCTAGATCGAACTTTAATCAAATTGCCTTTGATTCAAATGAATAAATAAGTCAGAATTTATTTGAAATATAGTGTCGTTGTTTTGTAATGATTCATGTTTTGATACATATAATATTTAACATTTCTGCATGTTTGTTAATAAGAAAGTATTATTTTTAATAAAGCTAAAATACCACATTTGACCCATATTTAAATTAAGTTTCATTAATATGGTCTAATTTTAAGTAGCATTGAATTAATGTATATTTCTTAAGTGAGTAATTAAATAACTTCAGACATAATAATTAGAAAAGTCGTTTAAATATCTATTCATTAGTTTTCCTCTGGCTTAGTCCCTTTATTTATCAGGGGTCGCCACAGCGGGATGAACCGCCAACTTATCTAGCAAATGTTTTACACAGAGGATGCCCTTCCAGCCGCAACCCAGTACTGGGAAACATCGATACACTATCAAATTCACACTCAAACACTATGGCCAATTACACTTATTCAATTTACCTATACCACATGTCTTTGGACTGAGGGTGAAACCCATGCATAAATGCCAACTGACCCAGCCAAGGCTCGAACCAGCGACCTTCTTGCTGTGAGGCGACAGTGCTACCCACAGAGCCACCTGTTTTAAAATATATATTTTTATTTTTTATTAAAATGAATGTAGTTTCTACTCAGAATCAAACTGTGGCCTTATTACATCAGTAATACTGTATAATAAATATTGCTGTGCATTTGTTTTATCAAATCTTTCCAGCTATATGTAGATATATGCAAAATATATCTATAATTGCCCCTTACTAGCTGTTCTAAAATCCCTGTAAACCCCATCTTTACTGTGTTTATTGCTGCGTTTGAGACTGTAACCCTTCTAAACTCATATTTAGTTCATGTGTGTTACTCTGTGTAATTACAACTATGGTTCGGCCCTGTCGTGAAGTGCTGGGTATTTAATAACAGGGAAGGGATCAGCCCTATACGCCCATGCCTCTGTTTTCCAGCCATCAGCGTGTCAAGGGCGGGTGGCATTTAACACACACTCTTATCTCATTGCCACCTGGTTATTTCATCCTGCTAATTGTCAGGCTTGTCCAAAATTCCTCTAGCTCTCGGCTGTTAAAGTTACATGATGCATCTGTGAGCAGCACATGGAGAAACTGATTTCTGTAGAGAATCGAACCCACTACAGCACTGAATGGACATTATGAACAGCAAAAGCATGTGATCATAGATGGATATTTCTGGAATTCACCAGAGTCGTGTTGACAAATAAGGTCATAAAAATGACTGTTATTGTATTATATTATATTATATTATATTATATTATATTATATTATATTATATTATATTATATTATATTGTATTATATTACATTACATTACATTACATTACATTACATTGTATTGTATTGTATTATATTAGAGACTAGAATATATAGGTCTGTCTTTGTGTGATTTTAGTTAATGATTATATAGAATTAATCCTCATTAATGTACAGAATAGCTCTTTTGGGATTATCTTGAACAATATACACATGTTTCATAGAAAGTAATTGAGGCTCTTGTGAGTGCATAAAATGACATTCTTTTGATTTTGCGACGTGAAAACTTTTGAAGTCCCTAACATTAAATGTCCAATGTGCTTCTTTTCTATTTTTACAATATAAACACGCGCTTGACGGATGTGTATGTGTCTGTTAGCGCTCTCGTTTCACAAACTAATCTATATTGAATAATCAGTGGTTGAGTATCACATATTTTGAAGCGCATGTTTTTTAAATGCTGTGTCAAGTTAAAAAATCTTCGACATTTACACCCAGTGCAGCTCATCACTGTCAGTTCCATAGCAGTGGAACCAATCAGAAGAGTTTGGCAGCAGGGCAACCATTGCAAGCTTCTGTTTAAATCTGCTGTGTAGTTGTGTTCGGAGACCCTCAAGCTTTCAGGCAATCTAGGAAGTCAAGGAAGCTCTCAGTTTTATATTTTTATTGGGTGTTTGTGCGATAGTAAAATGGATATATTTTATATTAGCTAGATGCCGCTTGGCTTCAGAAAAGCTATGGGGAAATGCATGTTTTTGCAAACTCAACAATATGCCGTTTAAAGATTGGCTTAAGCCAGTCGTGGGGAATAGCAAAGAAGTATTTTGGTAGTAAAAAAGTAGTAAAAGGTAGTAAATTCAACATTAGGATTCCTACATATACCCTGTTTTACAAACACACTCACAATTAAAAATGTGACGAATGCATGAAAGATCTTACAAATAACCCCCTTTTAACAAGATATTTCACCCCAAAATAAAAAACTGTTTTAATTTATTCCTTTTGGGCAATGCTGTGGCACAGTGGTTAGCGCTGTCGCCTCACAGCAAGAAGGTCACTGGTTCGAGCCTTGGCTGGGTCAGTTGGCATTTGAAATGAATGTACTCCTCTGTGCTGTTCTATGGATGCTCCTTTGTAAAAGTACACTTGAAAATCGCAAATGTATATTTAACAGGTGTACAATGTGTAATCAGTATACCTTGTGTACCACAAAGCAAATCTGTCATTTTTATATTTTTTCTATAGCAGGTGATTTAGCTGCCTTGCACAGGGGAACCCCACTGTATGGACAGCCATCCTGGTGGGGCGACGGGGATGCAGATGATGAGAACTCCTTCAAACAGGAGAATAAACCATCTGGGAAGAAGCAGGAGAACAGCGGAGCTGGTAAGACATTGTAGAATCCTTTTAAACACTCACTGTTTACACAAATTCAAAATCTAGTATCTTGTATTCATGTTGTTGCAATTTTATCAAATGTCACTTAATTGATGGATTACTCTTCAGTATTTGGACTCTTGGCAGTAAATAATAAACCACACTGACCCGAACTGAACTGAACTAAACTGAACTGAACTTAAACTCTGTAAACTGAACTGACACTTTCAATTCACTATAATCTTCTATGTGAAGCTGCTTTGACACAATCCACATTGTAAAAGCGCTATACAAATAAAGATGAATTGAATTGAATTAAAAAGACCAAGCAATTTTTACTTTAAAGTTCGATTTTTACCATTTCTATCTTTTAAAAGTTTCGATTTTTTTATTTCTTTTTTTCAATAAAGGACAAAGACTTCATTTGTTTACTCTAAATGTATTGGGAAATATCAGAATTTAAATGACCGTTTTAATAGTTTATTCCTGCCATGACATTTTCAGCAGCTATTGCTCTAGACCTCCTGCCACATAATCCTAATTGTAATTTACTCATTTCATCCTGCAGAAACATTTCTTATTATAAATGATGAAAACTGCATATTTTTTGCACAGATGTTTTGAGGATTCATTACATACAAAAAGAAAAAACATTATGCATAAAACAAATTATAAAACAAATCTCTTTACTCATCCATGCTGAAAGAAGTAGAGGTTGTTTTCAATCATGTGATTTTGATCGTGTGCAAAATTCAGATGGAGTTCAGGAAGTAAAAAACTGAATGGGAGACAGAGGAAAGTCCATATGTTTGCGATTTATACCATATTTCAAATGAGATATAAATATCAAATAAATCGCATATGTTGGGCATGCATCCTTATATCATGAAGAGGGCAGAGTTTTCTACTGAACTAGAATATATTTGCCTGTCATCGAGGCTGTAGATACTGTATAAGCTATTACGTTATATGAAAAAAATACTACAATGTTTGGAAGCATGTACTGTTGATAATTACTTGAATTAAACTGTTGTAGTAATTATATTGTTGCTGTGGTACGACAGAAAAACTGTAGTAATAAACAATTTATTCAATAGGCTTCAGTTTTCTATGCTATAAATACCATCACAATGCACATCAGTTTAGCCTAAAGTTACAGTATTTATTACAGTTTGTCAGTCTACTAAACTACAGTATTCTGGAACATTCATTAACAAAGAGTTGTACACATAATGTACTTTACTATGTGGTTCAAAAACATGTTTAATATACATTACTATTGCTTTTTCCCCATGTGGATATCTTCCAGACATCACGAAATAACAGATGAAAGCATACAAAAGCACGGAAGCATAGTCTACATTATTATTTATTTATTTTTGTAAGGGGCGAAAAGTGCACCACAGTAATGTAATTGCTGCGAGGGTTGCATTTCTATTTTTGTTCTGTTGATGAACTTACTATCAACAAACATTCACCACTGCTGTGCATCTCAATGTTCACGTAATGGTTGTTTATTCTGCCAAAATGTCAGTAAATACTTGATTTATTGCTAAACGAGACAGAGATTTCATTACAGAGATTACATTGCAGGCTACATTTTTATATTCTTCTGGATTTTGTATAAGTATGGTGGTGTTTGTATCTGATTTTTATATAACACGTTAACATACTTATACACATAGCTAGGCCTGTATATAATCTCTATTGGTACTGTCAAATGAATTATCGTGTTCAAAAAAAGTTTCTACACATGGATGTGTTGAAAAAATGTTTATTACATGCCGCCTTTTCTTCCATTTTTCAGCCAGTTTCTTGAACTTTCCCCCTTTATGAGCAAAAACTTTTGGAAGTCTATAAAAGCTGTTTGGCATTTCTTATTTTAGCTGATTTAAACAATTATAAAAAACTTAAAACAGAAACATTTTGATGTTCTGATAGCAATTCCTATGTAGAAGAATCGCTTCCTGTAATTCATTCATTCATTTTCTTTTTGGAAAAAAGAAATCACCTTTATTTAATCACCTTTATTAATCAGGGGTTTTAGCAATTTTAGCTTACCCAATTCATCTATAGCGCATGTCTTTGGACTTGTGGGGGAAACCGGAGCACCCGGAAGAAACCCATGCGAACATGGGGGGAACATGCAAACTCCACACAAAAATGCCAACTGATCCAGCTGAGCCTTGAACCAGCGACCTTCTTGCTGTGAGGCGATCATGCTACCCACTGCGCCCCTTCGCTTCCTGTCCTCCATCTGAATTTTGCGTGTCATCAATGACGTCATGTGAGAACAACCTATATACAGTCAAGCCCTAAATTATTCATACTCCAGGCATAGATATATTCTATACAATTGAAGTCAGAATTATTCACCCCCCTTTGAACTTTTTTTCTTTTTTAAATATTTCCCAAATGATGTTTAACAGAGAAAGGAAATGTTCACAGTATGTCTGATAATATTTTTTCTTCTGGAGAAAGTCTTATTTGTTTTATTTCGGCTAGGATAAAAGCAGTTTTTAATTTTTTAAAACCATTTTAAGGTCAAAATTATTTGCCCCTTTGAGCTTTATTTTGTTTCGATAATCTACAGAACAAACCATCGTTATACAATAACTTGCCTAACTACCCTAACCTGCCTAGTTAACCTAATTAACCTAGTTAAGCCTAAATGTCTCTTTAAGCTGTATAGAAGTGTCTTGAAAAATATCTAGTCAATTATTATTTACTGTCATCATGACAAAGATAAAATAAATCAGTTATTAGAAATGAGTTATTAAACTATTATGTTTAGAAATGTGCTGAAAAAAATCTCTGTTAAACAGAAATTGGAGAAAAAGATAAACGGGGGCTAATAGTTCAGGGAGGGGCTAATAATTCTGACTTCAACTGTATATGGTATATGGATACTTTTGCTGATGTTTCTTAATTTAATTTGTTATGTAAAAAAAAAAATTCTAATAAACAATTTACCAGAAATATTACAAATTTGTCCATACATGCAAAACTATTTGTCTTCGTTCATTACTTGTATGATTAGTCCATTTGTGTTTTTTTCCCCAATATACTTTCTAAATTAGAAAGTCACTGTGCTGCATTTACTAACACAATTTGAGCATAACTAAAACCAAAAGAGCAGTTGTCTATAATAAACTTTGAATTGTTTGCTCTTTAATCCAGGAAAAGAGCATGAAATTTGCTTCTGATTGAAGCTGGCATGTTGAAGTGAGCTTTAATCTAAGGGTCTGCAATCCCATTAAATTGCTCCGTATAAGAGTAATGGGATTGTAGATTACTGAGGCTTTACCACAGCAGGACATCACATGTTCACGACAGACAAGTCAAGTGTACTCAAAATACTCTTTCGATACAGCAACAACAACCACACTGAGCACATATTTGCCAAATATTGGTATCTAAAGCAATAATTCCACCAAAAGAGGATACTCTGCTGTTAATTCACTCATACTTTCATTTCCATTTTTTTTCAGTAGGACATTAAAGAACTTCATTAGCTGAAACCGTGGTCCTTGATTGTTCATAAAATACAAATTTATGGATATTAGCACTTTGGGTTTTAAGATCTCTGGATAAGAAAATGAACATAATTAACAACATTATTGCCTTAAATCCAGAGTCTCAGTTAACGATTCTGAGTGTGTTCATGACAGTTTATAATTTATGAAGTAATTTAGGCAATTTTGTTTAGTTTAAAGTTGACCTGATCTGTTTTTTTAGGTAAGGGTGGGCACTATACCAGTATAAAAGTGAATACACTTAAAAAATGACCTTTGCTGTTTGTTCAAACTACTTATTTAAAATCAGTTGAAACAACACTATTATAAATTTGTTATTGGGACAACCTAAACAATTTATGTTGAATCCACTTAAATTTGTAAAAACAATTAAGTTAACTTATGTTGTGCCATGGTATGAAATTTGCCATACTATGGGTATAGTTATTTATAAATTCTAATTTGTCGTTTATTAGGGATGCACTGAATGTTCGGCAAAAGATAACTAATCAAAAATGTTGTATTTAAGTCAGTGGTTCTCATCGTTTTTCAAAATATCTTATTTTGTGTCTCAATTCTGAGGTCGTTCATCAGTAGGATGTGTACATATATTCATTTACTTAAATTACGCTTTTAAAAGTACATTATATCTAAATAAATTGATGGTTTCATATATTCATATTTATAAAGAATATAAATGTTTGCTAGATTTTCCCTAACGAGCTCTATAGTATGTTTGTTCATGTTAAAAATAAGTAAATAACAGATTCTTTTTTGATAAAAGTCTCTCATTTGTCATTGCATTTGATGATTTATGATATTTTTCGCACATCCGAACTTCCGTTAAGGGCACATAGTGCATATAGGTTTGCACTGATTTTCACGGTGCATTGTGTGTCTCATGGAACGAATATTTCATTTTGCGATTTGAGATGGCACTTAAAATGGCTGGAGACCTGATTAGTATACTGTCTATTGAACAAGGGTGCTGAGTGAGATGTACATAGGGTACTATGTCCAATCAACCAAAAGTTTGAGTTAAATATATATATATATATATATATATATATATATATATATATATATATATATATATATATATATATATATATATATATATATATATATAAAATATTATTATTATTATGCTACAATTTAACTATAATATGATTCAGGTTTTTTTTTTTTTTAGGGGGTCATATACAGTGATGGCAATAACTATAAATAAGCGCTATAAACTATAAATAAGCACTATAAATTAGCGGCGTTACTAACAGCGATACCTTTTTTTTGTGACAAGTAATCATACATTTTTGTCATAAACGTCATCGTCTTCTAGAACTGAGGACCACCGTCTGGATCTGGAAAGCTAAATACACGGATGTAAACATGTTCCTGCAGCCCCTTTGGAGATTTAAAGGGATAGTTCACCCTTAAAAAGTTACACATGTTGGTTTATTTGCTCACCTTCAGGCTATGAGATGTACTGTAGCTTATAGGTGTAAATGACTATGTTTTTCTCTTGTTCAGTGGATGATTAGAAAGAGAAAAAAAAGCTAAAAGTGCTGTCTTGGTGATTAAGAAAATGCCAATGATCATTATAACTTTGAGATTCAAAAAAAAAACATTCATTCATTCATTCATAGCCGTTACTGACAATAATAACGCACGTTATTATAATTGAGCACACTGAAATGGTTTTCATGCGAGCAGCGTCTCTCTCAGCCATAGGACTTCTCTTTCTCTGGGGTGGGTATGCATCTTCAGGGCTGGGGCTGGGGCTGGGGCGAGATCCATAACCAACCATTGATGATTATTGGTGTATCTGTGAACGTGGTGTAACTGATCAACTAAAAATCAAAAACTTGATATTTCTCCACCACAAACACTCACTCAGACAGAATTAAACAAAATAATATCTACATATATATTTAACGTTCTAAACCATCTATTGTGTTTTGTGCAAATATAGTAAATGATAATATTTATAATAATATGTTGAATTTGACGGTTGTCTCTCACATTGTCCCAATTCAACAAATTAGATTTTTTAAAGTAATGCAATAGTTACTTTCCTGGTAATTAGTTACTTTTATAATTATGCCCAACACTGGTCATATTATGATATAATATCGGTATAACTTGGACAGAGGTCAGACTAACCATCTTACCAATATAATGTGGTTCAAATCATGGCTTTGTTCATGCTCTTTGCCTCTAATCTTGTAGTTCAATTGCAACTACACAGGTAAACTTACTAAATGAGAGCTATTAAATTCTAAATACAAAATAATAACTATTACACAAAATGAACATGATATATTTAGGTTTCTTTCTTAATGTCGTGTACCGGTTTTATCATTGACCCAAGGATAGACCATCAAAGCCTGGTGATCTGAAAGCACTCATGCCCTTGAGCCAAATCAAATGTAATTGACTCAAAAACAGCACCGTCTTTGTTGTCGAAAGCCTCAAACATCTACTCCCAGAAGAAGCCTCATTTCTTTCCGAGGGAATGTTGGGTAAATATATCGTGGTAGTTCTGGCACACTGAACGGTATTGTTACAGAGAAAAAAAGGACAGACTCAGGTTCACTTGGCAGAGGCTCCAAATGAATCAGCAGTATTTGTTTAAGGCTTGATAAACCTCAATGCTGCCACACAGAAAGAGAGAGAAAATCATTAAAGTGACAGTCCACCACATCAAAGTGCCAACACCTCCCAGAGCTATTTTATGCAGCAGTCGAGGCTGCTTTTTTTTTTCAAAGGCAGGCCAGCGTAGGAAAGGAAAGGGAAGAGCATGTAAAGCGAGCAGTCTCCCTGAAGAAGTGAATGGGTTGATTTGTAGACAGGCCCTGCCCCCTCCATCTCCATTGTCACAGAGGCGTGTTTGCTTTTATTTTCTTCTGTGACACCAGCGCCGCTCATCAGACGCACACACACATGCTAGATTTGTGAGTATTTTGAGTGTTTGAGGTTTTTGTACTTTATAAAACTGTTAATTGTATGTTAACTTGTTAGCAAAGGTGTTTATTTACATGCAGGAGCTTGTGTTTCATAAGAAATGTCTTGTTTTGTTTTGTTCCAAGTTGGTTAACAAAAGTTCTCACAGTAATTAAAAGGATAGTTCACACAAAACTGAAAATCATGTCATCATGAAGAAAGCTAGACAACCATTGAGTTCCATAGTATTTGTTTTTCTTACTACTGCTGTCAATGGTTAGTGATTTTTTAGCTTTTTTTAAAATATCTTCTTTTGTGTTTCAGCAGAATAAAGAAGCTCATAATGTTTGGAATCACTTCTTTTATTTTTGCTTGAACTATCCCTTTAAGTGAAACTTTAATGAGCGTCAATGTCTTTTAGTTGACTGGGTAGTCATGTTTTGTAGTTATACAGAGATTTAATGGTGAAGGAAGTGTTTCTGCTTGATGATGAAGGTTTATAAAAGGGAAGTGCTGCTGAGTATTTTTACAAAAAGGGAAGTTTCAGTTTTGCTCTTATGGGTTGTGCTGGCAGATGTTTAGTAGTGTAATTGAGTGGAATTAATTTAGATGCATTCCTGATGATGTCATCGTGACATCATATTTTAAAATGTTACTGTGTTCTTGATTGGTTTATGCACTTTTTGCTAATTATTGAGCAGTTATTAAATTACTGCTATCTTTAAATCGAGCTTTAAAGTCACGCCTCACTGAAATAAAGCACAAGAAACTTATTTTAAAGACTTTTCAAAACAAATTTGTATCCATTTATTGCTGTTGATATCTGTAGATTAATAATGCATATAATAATGTTAATATATGGGATTTTCATTTAAATCACAAAAGAATCGTAATATTTTATATGTATTTTCTGTGTAAAAGTATGTACAAATATTTTTAAAGCTATAATAAATGTTTTATTCATTCATACGTAGATGGCGAATTGGACACATTTATATTTACTGAATAACAAAGCACCACGCAAATGTAATTACTGCCAGGCTGCTCTTACCATAAAACATATTTTGTTGGAATTTGGAAGTTGTAATACCATTAGACCAAATTTTTTAAGGAAAGCACTTTGATAAACATTTTTAAAAAGGTACCACCAGGAAGAGTCTTAAATTATTTATCAAAAATTGAACTGAAAATCATATTTAACTTTGAATATATTTTTGTGTGAATTTTATTTATTTAAATTTTAGATGTTTGTCTAAGTAACTTTTTATTGTAATCCGAATTTGTTTTTAACATGTAATATTGTATGTGTATCCATTTTGCCACGAAATAGCCATAAGTTGCGGATGTGGCAATAAATAAATAAATAAATTCATTCATACTTGCACTACAGCTCGAATTCTTTTCAGAAATTTGCTATTTAAAAAAGTATTAAAATCTTACAGATTAAGTAATACACGCAGTTCGACTGATGGGTTAAGAATCTCTGATCTATAAATCAGACACTGTCAGTGCTTCTTAAATCATAATAGCATGAAAATTGGTAATACGGTGTCCCATTAGTCAGACTGTTTGTCATTTCCACACTGTCTAGGATGTCAGAGCATCTGTCCTCAGCCAATTAAGTTGTTAAGGTGCCATTAGCTGTCCCATTAATTCTTGTCATGTGACAGATATTAAACCATGCCTTTTGTCCAGATGGTGATTCAAACCCTCAGTCTTGACATTTATAGTGGGCTGATCTGATTCTGCTCACTTAGAGGTTGCGACCTTTAACAGATAAATGGTGCGCCTTATTTTTCTTTACTTTTTGGCCCCACAGAAAGCAAAGAGGCCAGGCGAGGCGATAAATCAAAGGAAAATGGTCTGGGGCCTGTAGGCGCTGAGCCCAGCTACTTTGAGATTCCTAGCAAGGAGGGACAAATGGCGCAAAACAGCATCCATGAGATCCCAACAAAGGACACTGAGGGTGCCGGGGCCGCAAAATCAGCCGCAGGCAGTGCTGCCGCACAAGCCAACACCTCATTCACCATCGAGTTTGACGATACTTCCCCAGGGAAGGTCACCATTAAAGATCACGTGTCTCGTCCACGGCCTAAAAAATCAAGTCACGTTGGTGGTAAAGACCTCACCACCCTGCAGGCGGCCATCATGGCTTCTGAAAGTAAAGTGGCGGACTGGCTCGCACAGAATGACCCTCCTCTGGTGAGGCGTGAGTCTACAGAAGAGGACAGTAAAAGCATCAAGAGTGATGTACCTGTTCACCTCAAGAGGCTTAAAGGTAAGCCTATACACATGCCTTTATTTATTTAGCAGGGTTTTTTATCAAAGCAAGTTGTTTAAATGGGAAAACTACATAGTACATTTCCATACTACCAGAATTACAGTTACAGTTTAAATTCTGCATGAAGAGGAAGTTACTGAGACTTTTATTTTAGTATGTTGATGTACTGACAACTGAAATGGAATATTGTGTAGGGAGGCGGCGCTTTGTTTTTGCTCCTCATACCCTCATAACAAACTAATGGTAAGAGGGGAAAGTTTGAGAATTTTGTGACTAAAGCAGTCAAACTAACATCATCAGAGAAGGACCACCATCTCTAAGAAGCAAATGGTCAGACTTTGATTAAAGATTACAATTTATCAAGATCAACTTTTTTGTGGATTAACTTGCACTGATTATTTGTTCACCTAAAGAATAGCTATGTGCCCTAGCAAAATAAACAATGTAAATTTTAGTTTCACACAGAATTTAAATTCTGTACATTGTTCTTGTGGTTTTCTTTTAACCCATATCTAAAACCTTACACAAAAGTAGAAGTCTTTCATGAAAGTTCTTACATAAGAATGTCTTACATTTCCTACATAAAGCAACAAAAATGGCATTTCTGTGTGGAGTTTCCCCTTGTTCGCATGGGTGATCTGGTTTCCCCCACAGTCCAAAGACATGCGGTATAGCTGTAAATTGGCTGTAGTGTATGTGTGGGTGTGAATGCAAGAGTGTATGGGTGTTTCCCAGTGCTGGGTTACGGCTGGAAGGACATTCGCTGCGTAAAACATATGCTGGATAAGTGGGCGGTGCATTCCACTGTGGCGATCCCTGATGAATAAAGGGACTAAGCCGAAAAGAAAATGAATGAATAAATGAAGCAACAAAAACACTAAAGTCAACATTAGCTTGTGATAGCTTTATGTCATCAAAAGACCAAAACAGTTCTGCTATCATTTACTCCTAAACAGAAATCAAGATTTTTTCCATTCTACCATTCTGTCCATTGCAGATTAAACTGCTTTATTGCTATGGAAACGCTTTTTCATCATTTTATGAATGTTTTAACGCATCCAACTTTTGAGCTAATTGACTTTAAATGGAATTGAATGAACTTGCTGTTTACATTTAATTATTTTACAGACATTTTTTTTCTCAAGCTGACCTTTTTGCCTGCACTGCAAACTGTCAAGCAATTCTTCCAAAATATACTTTTTTTTTCACCAAAACATAATTTCAAGAGGTTTTAATTTCAAAAGTCACAATGGAGATTTTAAAACCACAAGGAAATTGTAATCCTCAATTCTAAATTGATTTAAAAGAAGTTTAATGTAAGCGTTGTTAAATAATCACAAATGATGCCTAGAGTTTGTTGACGTATTGAGACTCAAAAGAGAAGAGCATATGAGAGAATCAGTTTGGACTTTGCTTTCACTTTACTGTAGGAGCCTTCCTTAAACGGAAATAACACCGACTTTCTGTCATCTTAAAGCTTCCTAAAATAATGCCTTTTTCACCTTACACGAACGCTTAAAAATTAAGGCTCTTTAGATTAGAAGCAGGAAATTATTTAGATTATCAAAATATTCTTCACACTCAAAATTTTTCTTTGAAGAATTATTCACCTTGAGATGGGCGATAAAATCATTAACAATATTTTTTTATTTTTTTTTTTAGGATAAACTTTTTATTCGATAAGAAATAATGTGATGAAACCGAATAAATTACAGTATTGTGACAAAAATGGCTGTGATGAGCTGGCGTTAACGGACAAACCAGTGAATTGACCACGTCAACATCTGAAATCTCTCAGCCAAAGTCTGTCATCAAAATGTATTCCAGTGGTCCCTCGTTATTCATGGGAGTTACATTGTAAGAAAAAAACTTAATAGGCGAAATCCACAAAGTATTCAGCTTTATATTTTATAATTATTATAGATGTTAGCAATAATGTTAGCAATATTTTTTGACCGAACACCATTGTCAATATTGATTAAAAAAAAGATTCAGTATAAAGTTTCGGTATGAAGTGCTAGTTTTATTAAAATTGTGGCTGCTGAGCGCTCGCCTTGGAAGCAATGCGTAACAGTTTGTCATTTCCAATGGAGGCGCGCGACTTACACAACGCACATATGGGAGCGGTGTGCACATGAACCGCGCACATTTTCAAGCCACACCTAGTTGAAAACATCTCAACTTTTCCAAATGCCGCAAGTGCAAGTAGAACTAACCAAATTGCTTTACACTTTGTTTGGAATATAAACATTTCAGTAATAATGGCAGACTAATTACCTCAGACAAACACAGCGCATCCAAACACTGCATTGCTTTTTACTTTTCTCCATAAGCTTGTATTCAAACCGCAGCATTGTTTTCTCCGTTTGTCATCCTCTGAGAAAATGCTTAATGGTCGCCTAGTTATGAGAGATGCCAGGGGAGCAGGAGCGCAAAGTCCATTGTAAATGGTGAAGGAATCTATGCGCACGCTTGTCACTTCAGGTCAGAATTACAACACGTGCGAAAACGAATCCCATGGTTAGCAGCAGTTAAGCAAAGGATGTCGCCAGAGTGGCTTTTTGGTTTCTTTTCTTGTTCATCCCAGCCACTAGCTCCCCATCTGGTAATATAGTCATTCAACTTCACAATTTGTAATGTTGCAGCATGTATTTGAATGATGATGGTTGGTTCCTTTACTTGAAAGCTCAGATTTGATTGTCATAATTTGTTTTGTTTACAGTGTTTGAGGTTTACTATATCATTAGTATTGACACCTTACAGATGTTGAGCTACCTTTACCATTGCACACACTTTCTAACATTTTATTTATCAAGTTTAAGAGTCTCTTTTACACTTATGTTTATTTTATTATAATGAGATCAGATATTTTGTTTAAATATTTTTGTTTTTGACTATTAAAACTATTTGCCTTAGTAATGTTGGTTAATTAAAATAAAGTAGTTAAAAAAATCATAATATTCCTAAATGGATTGTTAAAAGATATTCAATAATTATCAATATTGAATGATATGAAACATGATATCGTGATTTTGTTTTTTGCCCAGCCCTATGTTCACCAATAGGTACTTTGGTGAAGCAAAAAATGGTTCTTTCTTAGCATCTCTCCAAAAGAAAAGAAAAAAAAAAAACATTTTGTAAATCACAGCCTTTATTTTTAAAAGTACAGCCTCTCTGTTTAAAAAAAAGTGTTGATTGGCATCATGCAGTGATTTATTTAATGTACAGATTTACTTGTGCTAAACCCACAAATGCCCATCACCTTTAGAATCTCCTAGGAATCCATTCATTTTCATGACCTACTGCCAACGTTGCTTCTACTCCAGATTTTTCAGAATGTCTCACAACTGTTAAAGGTATTCAATAATGGTGACATCGGCAAATTGTAGTGAATTCTGCAGCCAGCCGGTAGACAGGTTGTGTAGCGTCAGCTGCATTTCCCTTTCCAGCGGATTAGCTGCCACCCTGCACTTTTAAGCCTCCTTTTCTCCTTGCACCCACTGACAGAGCTTAGCAGAGATTGTGGTTTAGTCTACACTTTCTCCTTAAACTCTCCTCAGGGAGCCATTTCTCTAGCCGGAACTGGACTGCATCAATAGAGTGGCGGTTTAGCTTGATTTTTGTGAGCTGTGATCGCAAAAACAAAAACAGCATCTCTATATATGGATCACTTGGGATGCTTCCCTCTGGTAGGACTTTTTTTTTTTGGTGTAACAACTGCCGCATGCCGCTTTGGGACAATAAAGCTTTCTCCGCTAGCTTTATTCTGTAATGAAATGGATGATAATTTATGGGGAGCGTGTGCTTTACAGCTAAAGGAGTGCTGACAGTGTATGAATCCACGTGTGAGCTTTAAGCAGGACTGATAATTGGTGAAGGCTGGTAGACTGTGCGGTCTGTGCAGTCTCAGGCGTGGTTCTGTTAGTGCATGTGTGTGTTTGCAGTTGTCTTTTGGAAGCTGCATTGCTGCTGTTTGTTTTGTTGGGCGAGATCAGAGAAGCGGTGAGTTGGATTGTTGTCTCTATTGTCCACCGGTGAGTTGGAATTTTTGTTTTGATCATTTGAGTTTGTTCTGTGAGGTAGGAATTTAGTGTATTGGAATGTGGAGAACTAAAGAGGGAATCTAGGACCTTATTAATATCTAAATATTAACGATTATGTTATGTTATGTGTAAAAATATATTGAATTTATTTAGTTTTCAGTGTACTTTTCCATTGCCCTGCACTTGTATTTATAAATTGTATATGTACTTATTCTGGCATCAGGGACCATTTGAAGAACTTGTTTTAATTATATTTACTTTGCAAAATTGAAGTTTGCTGGTTTTATTTTAAATGTCACTTGTGAAAAAGAAATTATAGTTGGTTGTTATATATTTGTCGGATGCAAAATAATCAATTTACAGTCAGTATTGTGTGGATAATTAAAGGTGCAGAAGGTGATTGTTCTCAGAAACATGTTTTGTCGTGCTTGTTGAAAGTCTTTTCACATTCCAATGGTATTGATTAAAGTAAATGATCTAAATGTATTCATATGTATTTTTATATTCTGGGTCAGGCATAAGACAAAAAAATGTTCATTCAATTAAATATTTTTGGGCCGACAAATATAATTCTGATAAGTAGCCCAAACTGTCTGAACAAATGGAGATTCGTACATCTGCAGCCATTCACGCAGATCCGCCATTTGCGCGTGCACGCATTCACCTGCACACGAGAGAGTGACCGCAGTAAAAACAAATGGTGAACCAACACTTTTTAAAATCCTGAATCAAGTCGGCGCCAATAGCCTAGTGGTATATTGTGCGTCGACATATGGCACTGACATGCTCACGGCGACCCGAGTTCGAGTCCCGGCTCGGGGTCCTTTGCCGATCCTTTCTCTCTCTCTCTACTCCCAATGCTTTCCTGTCTGAAAACTCTACTGTCCTATCATAATGAAGGTGAAAAACCCCTAAAAAAATAATTATTAAAAATAAATAAATAAAAAATCCTGAATCAATATTGAAGTTACTTTTGCCCGCTGGAAGAAGGAAGACACCATGGCTGAAGTATTTCCTTTAGACAGGTAATTTTATGTTTTGAAAGTATTTTAGTAACGCAAAGCTTATGTAGGTTTTGTTATTTTACAAATGGGTTATATGCACAGAAGTGTTGTTCAGCCAGTGACATTTTCTGGTGAAAGTTTGATGTGACTATTTTCAATGTTAAGGGACATTTTACAGCATCGATGATGTAGATTTTAATTTAGCTTAACAATAAAAGATTAGTAAATAGAGCTATTCCACCTAGCCTGCTTTACTGAGGTGAAGTTGGATTTACTTTCACATTGGTTCATTTTTGAGCAATGACAAACTGTGGTGGGCTCACTATATTGTTCACCATGCTATATTAATATTCGGTCTGAAATGGCATGTAAGTATGTAAGTAATTCCTGAACCCTGCTGGACAGGCACCATAGTCACTTTAGGACAAATCGAGTGAGACAGCGATCCTTGCATGCATGAAATACTGCACATTATGACAAGTTTTGCTTGCTACACAACTGAAAACGTGCTAGGTATAATACAGTTTTTCATTCAGAATAGTAGCATTATAAAGTGCTAAAAAGGTGTCTAACTGGCAAATGACATGATCTAGTGGGTCTCTGTCATCTTTCATGTGCGCGTTCATTATATCAGGAGGTGTGGCTTTGGATGGCAGGGGTGGGACTGTGTTTCAAAGTTATTATGCTAACCAATTAGCATTTTGGCAGATCGCCTACTGCACCTTTAAATCCATTTTTTTAAAATCTGTCTATATTAGTTTCTTTTTTTATTTGTTTTTGTTTTATTTTTGTTTCTTTTATTTTTGCGCTTTAAAAATTCTGGTTTATTTCTACTACATTTTTGATAAAATATGGACAACAGCTTGGTAAATTTACATTTCATTATATTTATAGTGCCAATTTCAACCCAACATTTGCATTTGTCTATATTTTACCCAATTTAAATCCAAATATCCCAGCATTTTTAGAGTGTAGTTTTTTGTCTACCCTTGTATGTTGTATACTTTTGTTTAGTTTTAGATTATATTGTTGTTCACTTTTGTTGTGTTTTGCTGCTTGTTCATGTGATGAATAGTCATTAGTCCAGTCACGCAATCCTTTAGAATTATTTGATGCTCAGGAACCATTTAAACAGTATCAATTTTATGTGAAATGTAAACATTTTGTCTATGTACAGTCACTTTTATTTATTTACTGCATCTTTGTTGAATAAAACAAATGCAGAAATAAGACAAAAGACAAGGTCAAAATTGTGACCGGTGGAATTAAACAGATTAATGATAACCTATTGATAAAAGGTCAACCTGTCAGGTTATGATGCCTCTTAAAGTGTTAAGAAAAAAAACATAATGGCTCCAAACTGTGAACGCCAGTATGAACTCATACAGAGTTTGAACTAGAACCAATGAAACAATACTAAATGTTCAATCCTATATTTGCATTATTTAATACTCATGTTTGCTTGGTGTTATCAGACTAGTAAGAGTAAATGCAGTCTGACTTATAGAGGGCTGGTGGGGCCAGCTCTCTCCGTTCAAAGAGCATGCTGTGTGACACAGAAGAGTGGCTTTGTTTCAGGGGTTGCACGTGAAAGGCCACTGTTGGAGTGGTGTAGTTGTTTCTCCCAGTCTCCCAGAGCAGTGGCTGTCACTTCTGACTGCATGCTGCTTCCTCAGCCGACCAAGCTGAAGAAAAGACCACCCCTCCTCCACCTCTTACTTCCTAGCCCTTTTTATCAGAGTGCAGGGCTTAGTTAGCACCCAGAAGCTGAAATGCCCATCACAGGGTGAATCATATGGGGGATTTTCTGCTAGCATTGCTCAGGTTTACAGCGGAAATTGCGCACTTGCTTGAAAGCACTGCGCTCTTGTGTGTCCAAATTTGCAGTAAACCATCAAAACGGTCTTCTTTTACAGGCAGCAAGCATGAAGATGGCACCCAGAGCGATTCGGAGAATGGTCTGGGATTGCGGTTTGGCAGCAAGCGCCACGCCGCCTTGGAGGAGCGTTTGAGAGCTGCAGGAGTTGGTCGGGTCAAGACAGAGGGGTCGTCTACAGTGAGCCGCACAGCCTTCATGATTGAGTTCTATGACGAGGACAATCCTCGAAAGCGCCGCTCGTACTCGTTTTCCCAGACCGCACCACTACTCGGAGGCGTGCCAGGGGAGGGACTTTGCCCTGTGCCACCCTCACGTCCTAAGGTAGCCTCCACAGACGGCAGCAAGGGCAGCATGTCATCGTCTCTGGCGGCGGTCGCCCCGACGGCTGCTCGACTTCTGCTAAAACAGAGATCAGAGGAGCCAAAGGTGGAGCAGAGCCCAGCTGCTACTTGTCAACCCAAGCCCACAGAGGAGACTCCGAAACAAGATGATGACCAGAGCGACAAGGGAACATACACTATTGAACTGGATAAAAGCAACCCTGAGGAAGAGGAGGCACGGCGAATGATCGATAAGGTATGACAGGCTCATTTATAACCCTATTTGACCTTAACCCTGAAGATGTTGTCTGACACATGACTATATGTGACACGGTCGCACTAAGTCGATAAAATACGCAGCCTAGTTGCGACTAGGCACATGTATAATAGTCGAAAAGAGATGACATCAAGATAAATTTATATCCGAGGAGCTCAGGATGAGAATGAAATTTTCAGTTCCATCATCTCCCTCTGCCAAATCTCACATTTTTCCCAGTTTGTGAGAGTTGAATTTTCATTCATGTATAAGCTTTTCAAATAATTGAAGTTTACATTTTTTGATAACTTCATTTTAATTAATGTGCATTCACAGCACGCAATGCAGCTATGCATGTTGTCTGTTGTTAGTAATAGGCGGTAATCTAATGTACTATAAACAATTTAATTTGTACCCAGCACTTTTTCATTGGACAGTTGTGTTTATGGAATATTGTGGTTTTCTTGGAGCAACATAAATATACAAACGCACTTATTTTATTGCCATTTAACAATTTGAAAGGCATATTTTGGGGTATTATGTCATTGATCGCAACTGTGCATTAAAATTTGACTGAAACTGACCTTACAACCTACTAACTACATTCTTCCTTAAGACCATGTGATGCAACTGAAGTAAGAACAAATTTAGTTATAAACGAGCTTGTTGTTACTAGGCCTCTAGCGTGGACTTAATTTAGTCAGAAATGTATTTTTTTAATTGAGATGTATGCCACTTGAAAGCTGAATAAACAAACTTTCCATTGATGTATACTTTATTCATCACAGCCACAGCCATAACCTCACAGCTGAGCCTGGTCAGTACCTGGATGGGAGACCACATGGGAAAACTAGGTTGCTGTTGGAAGTGGTGATAATGAGGCCAGCAGGGGGCGCTCAACCTGTGGTCTGTGTGAGTCCTAATGCCCCAGTAAAGTGAAGGGGACACTATACTATCAGTGGGCGCCGTCTTTCGGATGAGATGTTAAACAGAGGTCCTGAATATCTGTGGTCATTAAAAATCCCAGGGCACTTATCGTAAAAAGTAGGAGTCTAACCCCGGTGGCCTGGCCAAATTCCCTCCATCTGCCCTTAACCATCATGGCCTCCCAATCAACTTCATCACCCTGAATTAGCTCTATCTTTGTCTCTTCACTCCACCTATAACTAGTGCGTGGTGAGCGCACTGGCGTCATTGTACTGTGGCTGCCATCGCATCATCCAAGTGGATACCGCACACTGGGAGTGGTGTGGAGAGACCCCCCTCATGATTGTGAAGCGCTTTGGATGTATGACCATACAGAATAAATGTGCTATATAAATACACATTACATTACATTACAAACTTTATTAGGATAGGACAATATTTGACACTGTTTGAAAATCTGGAATCTGAGTGTTTAGATTTTTTTACCTTTTAAAAAAAAATTGTGTAAACAAAGTGCTAAGAAATGCACATTACTTATCAAAATTAAATTGAAATACATTTACAGTAGGACATTTACTAAATAATTGAATTAAACATAGTCATTACTTAAAATTCTAATAATTATTCTAAAAAATATAAAATATTGTTAAAAAAAATCTATAATTTTGACTCGTATAATAGCCAAAAATACGCCTGTGTAACATAAGACTGATTTTGTGATCTAGGGTCATATATAGACCCCTGGGGTCTTCTGAGGAAGATTTGGGACCCAGGAAAATTTTGACAGGCTTAAGTATTTGTGCTTTTTTTCTGTTTCTTATAAATAATCACTAAAGTCTAATGACTGTATTCAGCACAAGCTGTGCTACAATATTTAAGCAGCATAGTTGTACAATCCATGGGTTAATAATGATTCTAACCTTAAGAGAAAAATATCCTCTCCCCTAATGAACATACAGTATGTGGATTGGAATCTTATTTAGGCAGGTAAATGGGGAGATTTCAAGAATTGTTTTGTTTGTTTGTATTTCACTTAAAGCATGGAACACTTTTCTGTGGTTTTGCCCAACAATCCATAGGTTCAATACAACAATCCATTCATCATATAGATAAAAAAAACAACAACAACAATATGCAAGAGTTAATTTCATTGAAAGATTATTTCAATATCAGTTACATTTTGTCACTGACTAAAATCTGTTTTGAATGACAAAAATGAACTGACATTTTTGGCAGCAAATAATGATGAAACAATTGGAAGGACCATTTGTTGAATGAATCTCCTACTTGTCTGTGAGGTGTGCGCATTTGAGCTGTAATGTAGCCTATACTGAGCTACCCAGTGGGACACAAGCAACCATTTGCTGCACGCCTCATTAAATGTCTAAGAATGTCAATGTGTGGGAGAAGAAATGCTAGAAGCAGGTATAAATACGTATGAAGCACACTGTTTAGACTGCATGTCACTTATGAGAAGATGAAGGATGCCTACTGCATGATGACTGAATGGCAATAAACAACAACTAAATGCACTACAGAATGTTACGTTTTCAAATACTTGTACAAATTGCATGTCTTCTATCAGTGCTGCATTGCTGCACCAACTACTGGACACTCGTAGTTTGTTAGTCAGGGTTCAAAAAGTGTGTAAAATAACAGTTAACATATTGTCACAGCTAGATTTTTGCCCTTTAGGTTACACAGATTTCACTCTGCATGTAAACGCATCAACCTCCTTCCTGTCAGCTTATTATGGGCGCATATATTAATATAATGTGTTCTCACAATAAATTAGTTCTAAGTTAACTTAGACTTGAAAATGGCACTAATGTAAGCTACATTTTTAATTTGCAGGGTATAAGGTGGAATATATTTCACAGTTTAATAGTCACTTCTCTTGACTGCTTTTAGAACTGCTACTTTTTTACTTCTTTAATTTAGACAAATGCTTTAACTCTACTTACAATTCATTGTTTGGCAAGTACTTTTAACTTGAGCATGATTTTTCAGTACTCTTTCCTCCACTAAAAGTATCTAATCGCATTTTACAACATAGAGTCATAAGAGTGAGTGGAAGAAGGCAGTGCAGAACCTGTTTGCTTTCTGTAAGCAAGTATCAATGTCTTTATTTGAATGCATTCTGCAACCAGTAGCCGGTCCAGAGACATAAACAGAAGCATGACGTGTTCTGGATTGTTTCCTCTTAATATTTAATCAAAATAACTTCTCCTTCCACTTTCAATGACATGTCTTTTCTGATGACCTTTACTGGTTTAAGAGCTAGACAGTCTGCCACTCTCATAAGTTCCATGACAGATCAATTTGTAATGGACAAAATCTAGAATGGCATACATTTTTTATCTTGTTTGAGAAGTCATTTAAATACGATATGCATGACAATAAGGAAGTCTATTGTAGCTTCTGGCACACAGTATGCCGACTTTAACCCTAGGTATTCAACGTCTGCATTTAGAGGTCAGAACATTTAAGGGAGATCAATACAGCATAACAAGAGCTCCAACATGCTCTCATGAGTGCATCGTGACTGTTGTGTTTATCCTGGAAATGTGTCTCTGAGCATCAAGCGGTTTGAGTGCATCTTGCTGTGAAGCTCATTCTAATGGCTTTATAATGGCTCTCATGTGGCCAACCAATCAGAACCTCTGTTATTCACTTTATCTTCAGGGGGTTTTGAAACCTTGCCTTTTAATGCATGTCTGGGTGCTATTACTTATAGTGTTTACAAATGTTCCAGCATTTAATTATAATATCCAACTAAAAACAAGAATAATGTGCTTTTTTCAGTTATTAATAGTGGACGAATTGAATTTTATTAAATAAATTAATAATCAATCGCTAAGTCTTCATGTGAAACATTACTATCTGTCTATCTATCTATCTATCTATCTGTCTATCTATCTATCTATCTATCTATCTATCTATCTATCTATCTATCTATCTATCTATCTATCTATCTATCTATCTATCTATCTATCTATCTATCTATCTGTCTATCTGTCTATCTATCTATCTATCTGTCTGTCTGTCTGTCTGTCTGTCTGTCTGTCTGTCTGTCTATCTATCTATCTATCTATATACATGCAGATTTAGTGATTAATTATTAATTTATTTAATAAAATTCAATGGTATTGTGTATATATAGAATTATACATCATATATCTTATATTTCGTAATTACTTCAAGTGCCAGAAAACAATATTCTGATTTGATGTTCTAGAAATATTTCAAAATATTGTCGAATTCTCATTTTAAAAAAGTTTTACTATTATAAATAAATATATAAATAAATAATTTTAATTACGGAATATCTATAATTCATGTGTCAGTTTCACATGATACTTCAGAAAACATTTTAATATGCTGATTTGGTGTTCAAGAAATATTTCAAATTATTATCAATGTTAAAACAATTTCTTATTATTTTGTATGATTCTTTTGCCTAATGCCGTTTGATTAAAATATGCATTCTTGTAACTTTATAAATGCCTTTATTCTCATTTTGATCAATTTAATTTCTGAATCATTTTCTTCAGACAGCTTTAAAATAAATAATTACTAGTAAATTAAAAAATAAAATAAAAAAGATTTAATTAATCTCAAAGTAAAATTATGGAAAGCAAAAAGTGAATATTTAATGCAACATTCCAGCCCTATCTCTCACAGACAGCTAAATAGATGGATAAATAAACTGAAATATACATTTTATGTGTGTGACTGTACACAGACCATCAATAAAGCCCACGTACATTTATTTTTGTAACATCCTGTGTCATATAAGTGATGTCTACACTTCCTGTTTGTTGCTTCCTACAATGTTCTCTGGCTCTGTTGCTATGGAGTCTGTGCACCTGTGTTTATTTGAACCTTTTTGCCAAATAGGTGCTGCCACTGTGTCACAGTTCACTCACACTCCTGCATGTGTTTTTATGTTTGTCATGTGTAGGTGTTTGGGGTGGAGAACTCACAGAATCCTGGTTGCCCGGAGAAAGCCGGTGGAAAAATGAAGGACGGCAAGAAGCTCAGCTCTGCTGCATCTGAGGTAAAGAAGGTATATTTTTTTAGATTAACAGCCTTGCATGAACAATTCTGCATGATATTTCATTAGCCAGGATTCCATCCTAACGTGAATAAAATATTTTCAAAGCTTGCAAAAAAAAAAGTTGTTAGGTGTCCTTTTTTTGCCAAAACCAAAAGTCCAAAACCATCTAGAGCTAGTGGAAAAACGTTTCTGTTATTCAAAATTTTTCTCATACAGTATAATATTTGTTGATATCAATCATGCAGATTCACATTTAGCAGAATTCAGGTTGTTTCTGGTGTTAATGCTTGTTTCAGACTATGGCTACAGCAGTTGGAATTGCATTTTACAGTTTGACTAATTGGCTTTGATGTTACATTGAAAGCAGTTTCAGGAATACTGACACAAGGCTTTGTCAGTCACTCCCACCATTGACCACTTCCTTGTTAGGCAGAAAATTGGCCACTTGCTCACTGACCCAGTTCGGGAATGAGAAGTAGTAGTCTGCTGCCTTAAGGCAATGTCCACACACACACACACACACACACACACACACACACACACAGAGAGAGAGAGAGAGTGAGAGAGAATAAGTCTACAAAAGAGGCCTTGTTTTGAATCCTTGCTGTGGATCCAAGCCATGTTTATACCAACTCTTCACTCTGGAATGCTCAAAGACAGGGTTTACTGATTATTATTATGTCACTGTTTTTTACTGATGTTTACTTTTAAATAAAAGTGATGTACTTGAAACGTGAAAAGTGTTCACACAGATCCACAAAAACAACATGAGCCCCGTATTATACATGCCAGGCCAGTAGTTCTGTCACTTTGTAGAGAAAACACTACACATCTGTGCACATATGGTCCTGTAGTCCGCTATTGTTGTTTGGCTGTAATGTACTCATGAAACATGTAACTCTGAGCATGTCATACACATGCACCACTACATCATTTTCATAAAAATTATATTTTTGTAGTTTACACAGAAACAATTAATGGTATCATCTTTAAAAAACTGCACTACGAAGCCAATATACATATTTCTAATGGCATTGTGTAAGTGAACCAACATGAACATCATAAAAAGTTCCTCCCTAATGTGGAATTTACACAAAACCATGTTCAACTGAAAACAGAAAGCCTTTTATGAATTTTGGGCCATTAATTTACACAACAATGACGTATTGATGGTCTCAAACTGCAAAATAGTTGAAAACAGGCTTTTGTTTTTGTCTCTTTGTAAACTACAAAACAACAGTTTTTTTGAAGGTTTTAATAAGACTGGACAGAATCTAGACAGGTACAGACACATGAAGCAGGCTTGCCTTGGATGACAGGATGATAGTCAGCCTTCAATGTCCTCTTTTGTTACGATTCATTCTGAATAAACAAACAATCTCGTTTACATGCTTCGTCCTTGTTGCATTGTCATTAAGATAAATCTAAACAAATTTTTGTAGTTCAAACAACTCAGAATTGTAACTGAGAATGTCTGTTAACGGCCCACGTATTAAAAATAGTCGGGTTTAAATCGGGCTTGGGTTTCATTTCAGCTAATGTGTCGGACCGGGTCAGCCTTGGGCATACAGTATGGTTCACGGGCTCGGGTAGGGTTGAGTTTAATGTTTTGGTCCCGATATAAGCTCTAACAGGAAGCAAAGTTGGAGAGTGATGGAGAGGGGGGGCGGGGGTGCAATAGGATCAGGAAAGATCCATAAGCGGGGACTTGGGATGCCCAAAGCAGAATGGTACCATATGTTGATTTTGTGAAAGTTGACATCATGTTGATGTGTCTTGTACTTGCCAAGCATAAAAAGGGCAGACCACAGTACTATGTGTACAGTTGTTTAGCATTTCATCGCAAAATGCCATTGTAAAGCAATTTTGTAGTTCTCGCTGGTGCTTTTGACAAGGTTGTTATCTGTATCTAAAGATCTTCAAGAATGCAAAGGAAACTCTTTTCCATTTGTAGTACATCTTTGTAGTGTAAATGTACACTATTTGTGTAGTTTGTTTGGGAAACCCAGCCATGTCACCAGCTCTTTATGGGAGGGTACATTTAGAGTGTAACATTTACAGCTGTCAATCAGACAAATAGAAACATCTTTACTTCATTTGCAGAAACTTGTGGAAGATTCGATTGCAGTCGGCAGTTCTCGCTGGGTTTCACAGTGGGCAAGTTTAGCAGCTAATCAAACGCGGACAGATCCAGAGGGATCTGGAGCCGAACCACCAGCCTTCGTCCATCAAGAGAGAGGTAATTTACTTCACTTTGATAAAATATTATATTGAGCAATGTAGTGTTAGGAGATACTAGGAAAAAGCACTGCATGCAGTTAAATATTTTTATATTAATGTTTTTTTCTGGAAAGCTCAGTTTAACTGTGTTTTTTAAACTAAATAAGGATAAATAATAGAAAAAATACATATAAGTGTCAATAATAATATGCAATTTCTTTTCCAATTTCAGATGGTGAAGCATTTGAGACCAGCATCTCCATCAAGAGCACCGGCTCCACAACTTCCAGCCAAGCTGAGCGCAAAAGAAGGACTCTCCCCCAGCTTCCCACCGAGGAGAAAATAAAGCGCTCGGAGATCGGTGAGAAGCAGGACACAGAACCACAAGAAAAAGAAAGCCACGGTGACCATAAAGGTGATGGTGAATGCCTCAAGAGTGTTGTTTCTAGCCAATCCAAGAGCGCCCAGCAAGATGGAAAGGCAGGAAAATCTGTGCGCCCCCTGGGAAACGGAGAGAGACGAACGTCAGAGGACAGCCGCAGGAGGCGTTCAGAGGACAAGAGTAAAGGGAGTGACAGCGAGAGATCTGGGAAGCCACTGGTGAGGCAGGGTAGCTTTACCATTGAGAAGCCCAGCGGTAACGTCCCCATTGAACTGATTCCTCGGATAAACCGGCAGAACGGTGGAAGAGAACGCAGTGACTCAGTAGGCAGCATGGACACAGCAACTCTTCTCAAAGACACCGAAGCTGTCATGGCCTTCCTTGAGGCTAAACTCCGCGATGAGAAGAAGTTAGATCCAATAACCCCACCTATCTGTCCACCAGCTTGCCCTTTATCTCCTGAATCTGATATCGACACAGCCAGCACGGTCAGCCAGACAGCAGCCGAGGGCGACCGTAAGGCGGTTCAGAAGAGAAGATCTCTCAGCAGCCTTTATAGAGAAAAGAGCAATGCAAGCACTGCATCCAAAACCACAACCAGTGCCAGAGAACGTCTAGAGAGGAAAACCAAAACCAAAACCACAGAAAGCCGCTCTGATGGTCGGCGTTCAGTACAGACAGCCTCACGTGGCCGCCAGCCGTCCCAAGATCTCACTGATGATGACCAGACGTCCTCATTAGCCATCTCAGACATCCTGTCCTCAGACCAGGAGATGTACTCCAGCCGCTCTCACACCAAAGGTCACTTCACCTCCACCGATGACCTTCTGCAGTCCAAGCTTGATTCCAGCAAATCCTCGAGGTCTTCAAAGCCCAGCAAAACGCCACAAACTAGCACTGCGGCTCTCGCAAAACAAGCTGGGCTTCCACAGCCCCGTCCCACAAGGGCGTCCCTGTTACGCAGGGCTCGACTTGGAGATACATCGGACACCGACCTGGCAGATGCAGACAGGGTTTCGGTGGCATCTGAGGTGTCTACCACCAGCTCCACTTCCAAACCTCCATCAGGAAGAAAGGCACAGTCACGCATTGACATGCTAGCACAACCCCGGCGCACCAGACTGGGCTCATTTTCTGCACGGAGCGACTCTGAGGCCACGGTTAGTCGGACTACAGCGACACGCTTGTCGGCAGAGACGGCGCTTCGGCTGGGACTAAAAAGCACAAATCAGCCAGCAACAGAAAACAAGCTAACTGCACGCATGAGGGCTAATAGTGTCTCCAAGCTAACAGACCCCAAGCCGAAGACAACACCTGTCAACAGCACCCCATCAGGTGAGGAGGAATGGTATTGTAATATACTCACGTAGCTGTTGAATGATTTAAAATGTTAGGAAAACATTTGCTAAATGATTTGTTTTCTGCTAGCTTATCGTAGCAGTAGTCTGTTGAAGGAAGGTCATAGGTCAAATTGGCATAAAGCCGTGATCACTCAAGTTTGTGCTTGTGAAATTCTCTTGTACGGCACTGTGAAAAGGGGTGGGGTAAAACAATATAATTAGACTTTGATAGAAACGAGCGATTGGTCCATATTTTAAATTTCTGTCTAACGTAATCTGGTGATGCGATTTCACAGATCAGAGTTCACCAAGCTTAAACTTAATACCGGTTGCAAAAAAAAGACTGGTTGCAATAGCAAACATGTTGTGTTGTGTGGTAGGATGCCAAAATCGAAAGTCCAAAAATAGAAAACATAAATTTTACCGTACACCACACTGCTTTTAATGCCAACCGCAGGCGTCTTTGGCTAAAAGCCATCACAAGAGCTGAATAGAGTGACAACCTATTTAAAAATGCTCGATAGTTATTTCATTTTATATTTCAAATCAGGTATGTTCATGCTATGCTGAATCATACACATAACTCGTTTTTGATTGCAGCAGTGATTTCAGCAAAAACAGTTAAATATGGTTAATTAATCTGCGGACACTGGATGCTAAGAATGAAATGTAAACATGTAAGTTCACATACCCTGCCGTACAGATGCAGTCCGCTGTCAGAATGCAATTGTTTTGCTTGTTGATCATTACCCAGGCCTTGCACGATTCCGTCTTCTTTCCTTGTCTTTGGCTTGGCAGAACCTCGGTTTTTACCACTTCAAAGTTTTGAATTTAGTAATCATGGAACAATATTTCTTGCACGTGACCACACAGAACAAAATTGTTGGAATCCAAAAACTTGTAGGCGTTTAACTTCTCTCTTGTAAAATAACTTGGAGTTTCAATGAGATAGTTGTATATTTCGGGCTGGATGCTTGGCCATTGTGTCTTATCCAATATATATTGGGAGGGGGCTATCGCAAATGGACCTGTCTGATGAACGCCGCTCACTTTAACGTTCATCTTGCCAAATAACTGTGCTTATCACTGGGTGACAAGGTATTACAGTAGGCTGAAAGCATTATGTAAATAATATGTATAATATAGAATCAATATAACTAATCTCTAATACAACAACAAACTCTGTACCGCATCGGATGTCATTCCTTCGCTGTAAATGCTAGCACTCCCGTTTTTTTTCTGCATTTTTTCTGCTCGCGCATCCTGAATGTTTACAAACTGGTAAATCGTCTATAAATCAAAGTATTGCATGAATGCAGCGATAATAATTGACTTGTTGATTAGTGAGTCTATTAGATCCAGATATTTTGTTAACATCTATAATATATAATGTATCTACGTATAATACTGTGCGCTGTGTTTTAATTGAGCTTTTTTAGAATGGTTTGAATAAAAATACTTAAAAAACAATCATAAAATCCAATGAAGTTATTGTTTGTTGGTTATCCTTGCGTTCATTGTTGGGCTTAGACCAGGGATGGGCAAACTCGATCCTGGAGGGCCGGTGTCCCTGCATAGTTTTGCACCAACCCTAATCAAACAACCCTGCTTGTAGCTTTCTAGTGATCTTGAAGACACTAATTAGGGTGTTCAGGTGTGTTTGATTAGTGTTGGAGCAAAACTCTGCAGGGACACCGGCCCTCGAGGATCGAGTTTGCCCATGCCTGGCTTAGACAGTTAAAATGGCTGAAAAAAAGAAACGTGAACAAATTAGTCAGTCATGATATGAGTGTTAAGATGCCTCTAGATAGTTATAGGGTGGATTTTGAAAATACTATTATGATCTGTGTAGATTTATTTTTCATTAATTTCTTTAATTTAAAAACAAAGTTTGATCAAGTTAAGGTAAACATTTTGCATAGTTTCCAGTTTAGACTGATGCTACAGGCAAGAATTTTGAACATATGTTTGAATTTTAAACATGTAATTTTGCATAAATCAATGATTTAGAATGTATTAAAGTTTTTAAAATACAGTTTTACAGGCAATAAAAACTCACATAGTTTCCTCCTTGTGTTAACTGAGTATGTAATGAGACCTTAGCAGAATTTAGCATGTGCAGTTTTGTGATGTTTCATGTGGACTGGATCGCTGTCATTAGTCATGTTTGTCTGTAATTGTCTGTCTCTGCATGCTTGTGATATTTATAAATTCCCATTTTGCACAGAAACTCAACTTGAGCCTGAAAGTGTTCTGGCAGAGGAGGAGCCCATGGGTACTGTACCATCTCTGGGCTTTGCTCGTGTGTGTGTGTGTCTGTGTGTGTTGGGTTTTCATACAGTGAAAACAGAAGAAACTGATACTCGGCATGCTTTTAAATGTCATTCTAGTCAAATTGTCAGCTACTTTTTTATTTTTTTCAAAAATCAAAACTCTGCAGTGATGAAAAGGACCTCAGCTAACTTGCTTTCCCTTTAAAAACATTTAGGTTTAACCATATCAGGTTTTAACTACATCATCACTGTGTAATAATTAACAGCTGTATAAGAGTAACAACATATTAGTTCTGAGGAAAGTTTAATGTGTAAAGTTAATAGTGATGTTTGCTCTCTAATGCCACACAGTCAAAATCAGAGCAAAGTTGTCTCTCAAATGCTGACGCAAGCACTGAGCAAGAAGAAATGAGGGTCAGTTAAACACATTCCCCCTGGTGGCATAAAGCTAAAATAACATGACTGAAAGAAAACATTCATTACACAAGTAAAAGTTTATTAAGAACTCTTATTTTGCATCGTCAACTTTTGAACAACCAAAACTATCGATCCAAAGTCCTTTTCAACACTTGCATTCCATTTTAGAGGTAGCTTGTCAGAAGAGCTTTGCTGTTTGTTTTAACGGATTTCGTTTCAGCAGCAGCTACTTTTGTGCTAAGTGATTTGTTTAAGCTGTTAATTTTGATGAATGTATCTTTGCTGTAGCCCCATTCGAAACAAGGTTTCTATGGGAACTGTCATAGTATATAGTATAAAGTGCAAATTGACAGCTGTGTAATGAAATATGAGCTTTGAATGTACACTCATTGGCCACTTTTTCTAGGTACAACTTACTAATACAGGTTTGAATCTTTTTTTGGCACAGGGTTTTGCAAGATTATCTTCTGTAGTCCTCAGTCGCAGAGTCGTGTATTGAATTACTGTGGTCTTTCAATCAGCTCAAATCAGTGTGGCTGTTCATCTCTGACCTAAGATCATCTGTAAACCCTAGAGATGGTTGTTATAGAGTCAATCTAGGTCCATGTATACTTGCAAAATAAAAGAAAGTTTTGCAAACAAAAAAGAAAGTATTGAGCAAAACTATCGCCTCACAGCAAGAAAGTCGCTGGTTCGAGCCCTGGCTGGGTCAGCTGGCATTTCTGTGTGGAGTTTGCATGTTCTCCCCATGTTCGTGCAGGTTTTTTCCA
Source organism: Danio aesculapii (assembly GCF_903798145.1). NCBI lineage: Eukaryota > Metazoa > Chordata > Actinopteri > Cypriniformes > Danionidae > Danio > Danio aesculapii. The sequence continues at coordinate 32,444,299 of NC_079447.1, read as the reverse complement.
GGTTTTGCGGTTTCCCCCACAAGTCCAAAGACATGAATTGGGTAAGCTAAATTGTCCGTGTATGGAAGTGTATGGATGGGTCGCAGCTGGAAGGGCATCCACTGCGTAAAAAAGTTGACGGTTCATTCCGCTGAAAATTTAATAAATTATCTAACAAAAATAAATAAATAAATTAAATTAATTAAAAATTAATTTGAGAAAAAAAAATTGCTAAGGGAAAATAAAATTTTGAGAAATAAAAATGTTTTTGTTTTCTTTTTTATTTCAAATATATATATATATATATATATATATATATATATATTTTTTTTTTTTTTTTTTTTTTATTTTATTTTATTCTTTTTTTTTTGCACTGCTTGATTTTTATTTGCAGTTCTTTTTTTGCTTAATTTCACTTTTATTTCTCAACTTTTATTTTTATATCACTTTTATTTTTCCTTTGCAGTTCTTTATTTTTGTTAGCAAAATAATATTTTATTCTCAAAAATTTATTTTCGCTTTGCGATTTTTGGAGATTTGCATTGATTTATTTATTTATTTATTTATTTTGCTCAATACTTTATTTTTGGTTTGCAAAACTTTCTTTTTTTGCAAGTATATATATGGCCCTAGATTGACTCTATAGGGTTGTGCATGAAAAGTCCAGTAGTTCAACATTTTCATCTGTCACCAACCAACAAGCCACTTAAATCAGCTGTCATTCCCTTTCTGATGGTCATTGTGCTTTAGCAGATCAGTTTGATCACACCTACATCCCGAAATGCCATCTGATTGGCTGATTACATATTTGCATTAACGAGCAGTTGAAAAGCACCTGATAAAGTGGCCGCTGAGTGTTTCGTTGTCATGTTTATAAACCTTGTACCAGTGGGGAAAAAGATTGTTGCATCATAAAATACAGATGCAAGGAGTCTATCTGTGTGTGTGTGTGTGTGTAATACTGACAAAAATACTGATACATTAACTACTCATCCTCTGCGAGCTGTACTTTCTTTTTTCCATTGTTAATTGTATTACGGTAAACATTTCAATCATAACCCATCTCTCTTTCTCCTTTCAGCTAATAACCGGTGGAGACGTGTGCCTCCTGAATACGCCTCTACCTCTGAGGACGAGTTTGGCTCCAACCGGAACTCTCCTAAACACATCCGCCTGCGGCCTGGCACCACCCTTCGCACCAGCCGGGTTCTGGGGGGTCCCACTCCGGTCACCACCAGTCCTGGGGGTCTGCTTCTGAAAAACAGAATGAGGGAACAGGAAGAGTACATACGAGACTGGACAGCACACAGCGAGGAGATCGCCAGGTACTCATCAACTCTACTCCTCTCTTTTGCACAATGTATTATTAGTGTGTGTGTTTAGTGTGTTATTAGTGCTTTTCTCCAATGGCCCACAGTTACTGGACTCAAAAATGTGACCCTGGGTCACAAAACCAGTCTTGTTGCACAGGTATATTTTTAGCAATAGTCAAAACTGCACTTGATCAGTCAAAATAATCGATTTTCCTTTTAGACTAAAAATCATAAGAATATTAGGTAACGGTCATGTACCATAAGTACATTTTTTCTACATTAAATATATTAAAACCTAATTTTTGATTAGATTCCAGTTTAAAAAACAAAACACACAAATATTTAGAGACCTGAAATATTTTTTGGACCCTTTATGAACAATATGACCTATACCTATATAATACCTATTGTTGTCACACTTACCATTCATATGCTGTTATTTGATTTCTGTTTTAATCTAGTACCATAAACTGGATTTGATGACGTATGTTTATGCACATAACAGCTGCACATATAACGTTGTATATAGTAATAAACATGTACATACACTTGTCAATCTGTATATTTGCACTCACTACTTACTTCTATTTTTTTTTAAATATATTTATTATCTGTTTTTTGTCCTGTCTCTGTTATCCTGTTGCACTGTAGAAGCTCTGTCACGAAAACAAATTCCTCGTATGTGTGAACATACCTTCCAAATTAAACATCCGCTTAAATTGATGTTTAATCTCAGTTTAAAATAATTTGACACTTATGGCTGGTTTTGTGGCCCAGAGTGACAAATAGTGTGTAGTCATCTTTATGTATGCTTTACTGTTTGTCTAGTTTGACGTATGGCTCATTTAATTTATGATTTCAAAATAATTCAATTTATGATTTATTTTATGGGTGAGAACATTGCAAGTCATGTAATTCTATGAAATCCGATATGTAATAGAATTTTTAACAATATTAGTGGATTTTGAATAAGTGGCTTAAATAAGAAACATTATACAACAATATAACATATTATAACAAACTACAACATATTTGAATTCATGATTATGATGTAATCTGAATATGGAATTATTTATAATGCATAAAACCTATATCTGTATTTGTATGATTAGTATATACATCTGTCTGTGTGTAGTGATGTAGATAGACAGAAAGACAATTAGATATTTTAGCCAGTAATTTTGAACGTTAAAATAATGATTAAAGCTTAAATACACAAACATTTACATTTAGTCATTTAGCAGATACTTTTATCCAAAGCGACTTACAAATGAGGACAAGGAAGCAATTTACACAACTATAAGAGCAACAGTGAACAAGTGCTGTAGGCAAGTTTCAGGTGTGTAAAGTCTAAGAAGCAAAGCATTAGTAATGTAATTTTTTTTTTTATTAAAAAATTGATTGATTTATTTATTTTTTTACATAATGTCTTTTTTAAAAGTTCTCTCTCTCTCTCTCTCTCTCTCTCTCTCTCTCTCTCTCTCTCTCTCTCTCTCTCTCTCTCTCTCTCTCTCTCTCTCTCTCTCTCTCTCTCTCTCTCTCTCTCTCTCTCTCTCTCTCTCTCTCTCTCTCTATATATATATATATATATATATATATGTTGAAGTCTGAATTATCAGAATTACCCTCCTTTGAAATTTTTTTCTTTTTTATATATTTCCCAAATGATGTTTAACAGAGCAAGGAAATTTTCGCAGTATGTCTGATAATATTTTTTCTTCTGGAGAAAGTCTTTTTTGTTTTATATCGGCTAGAATAAAAGCAGTTTTAAATTTTTTAAAAACCATTCAAAATTATTAGCCCCTTTAAGCTATATTTTGATAGTCTACAGAACAAACCATCGTTGTACAATAACTTGCCTCATTATCCTAACCTGCCTAGTTAACCTAATTAACCTAGTTAAGCCTTTAAATGTCAATTTAAGCTGTATAGAAGTGTCTTGAAAAATATCTAGTAAAAATATTATTTACTGTCATCATGGCAAAGATAAAATAAATCAGTTGTTAGAAGTGAGTTATTAAAACTATTGTGTTTAGAAATGTGTTGAAAAAATCTTCACTCCGTTAAACATCCATACACACTCATTCGCACTCATACACTATGGACAATTTATCTTACCCAATTGGACTGTGGGGGAAACTGGAGCACCCGGAGGAAACCCACGCGAACGCAGGGAGAACATGCAAACTCCACACAGAAATGCCAACCAACCCAGCTGAGGCTCAAACCAGCGACCTTCTTGCTGTGAGGCGACAGCACTACCTACTGCGCCACTGCGTCACCCTAATAGTTTCAAATCTTTGTTTTTAATAAATAAATTAATTAAATATATATATATATACATTAATTGTAATTAAATAAACAAACAAAAAAATATGTATTCATATAATCCTTTGATATCAACTACATTTTTTTAAATCAGAAAAGGCAATGATTCATCTCTGAACTAGTTGGTTTGGTTAAAGATTTAGATCTTTTTTACTGAATAATCTTCTGAATCCCTGCAGAGAAAATGAAGAGGTAAATGACACTGAGAACCAATACCATTGAAAAGTGCTGGTGTGGCATGAGGAAACACACACAGACATGGTCTATTATCTTAGGAGATCCTCATATAGCATTAGTCACAGCAGGAGCAGCTTCAGGACAGACAGTCTGCAGGGAGAACAAGCAGATCACAAACTCACTCTCGCTTTCTCACTCTCTCATTCCGCCTTTATCTTTCATTTACCCATGCTTTCATTTATAGCACCCCCAAATTTAAAAAAAGTAAAAGACAAACATTTTTATTTACCCTAACAAAAGGCCTTGGAGAAATGCACTATTTGCAGCTCGCTATGGTTCATTTATTCTGTGAAGGATTGGGTCCTGTGGTGTTACCAAAACAAAGCTAGGTCCAACTACTTTTATTATTTTAATAATATGACTGGGTCTTTATTTCATATATAAACCCTATGGATGAAATAAAAAAAACACATAAAAATCTCTAGAAAAAAATCTTTCTATGGATGTGCTATTTATTGTTAAGTTGTTTGAAATCAGACCTACAGTATATAGAATAAAACAAACGTATTAGATTAAACAGATATTAGCATTTTATTCTCTTCCATACCCAATAAATCCTGAAAGTGCAGAAAATTTGAATTTTTAAGTGGTATTTTATTTATTTATTTTTTTCTATAGACCATTTTGAGGGATGTAAACCATAACAATGGTCCTAACGTATTTCCTGTTTTACACTTTTGATTGTCATAGCTTCTGAGAATCCCAAAAGGTCCACATATTGATAAATAATGTTAAGACAGCTGTTTTAACATTGTTATGATTGAATCGCCTCTTGTTAGTGTTTAGAAATTTGATGCCAAGCAGGAAATGTTCATGGGCCAATGACATCACTATATTGAATTGAATTGAATTATTTGGTTTATAGCTGTGTTTATATATATGATTTAAACAATTGTATTACATTATGTTAAAAATTAATACGTTTTTTTACACATTAAACTTTGTACAGTATGCCTCAACCAAAATTATAGATCTATTTATAAAGTAATAGTGCCACCTTGTGGTTTTTATGAATACTACAATAATTGTGGAACCAACATCACTACTTGCTATACACTTTTCTACACATATACACTTATTTAACAACACACTTTACATGCCAATTTGCACATAACAGCTGCACATTTAACATTGTATATAGTAATAAACATGTACATACACTTGTCAATCTGTATATTTGCACTCACTACTTCTATTTTTTTTTAAATATATTTATTATCTGTTTTTTGTCCTGTCTCTGTAATTCTGTTGCACTGTAGAAGCTCTGTCACGAAAACAAATTCCTCGTATGTGTGAACATACCTGGCAATAAAGCTCTTTCTGATTCTGATTCTGATTCTAATTGACGTTTAATCAAAGCCTATACACAACAGATGTGCGATTCAGATGTAATACTGATTATTATTTTTTTAGCTATTATATTTAACAAAATTACTGCTGTCCAGAAGTGTGTGGTTTTTAATGAGATTGTAAATGTTTAAAATAAGTCTATTACGCTCATGAAGTCTTCATTTACTTAATGAAAAAGTTTTAACAGTTCATTTAAAAAATATATGTCCTCCTGCGGGTCAAATATAAACTATTAACACCATTACTCCAGTCTTCCGTGTGATTATTATTAATACTCCACAGTGCTGCTTCATATTTTGTGGAGTCTGTTATACATTTTTCGAGATTATACATTCTGAATAACAACATCTTTCTATATATAATAGAAAAACATAAATGAAAACTTTTTATAGCATGTCTTTAATGTCTTATATGGTGAATTGAAATGCATAAATTAACTGCATAAAACGTTTTCTTTCAAAATAAAATCTTTCCAAACTTTTACGACAGTGAATATGTTACATAAACTACATTTTGTCATTGATAAAATGCATTCATGTGATTTAATACTGCATATATATGTGCATGCGCATGAAGCAGGGACTACCTAATGTGAGTTTGTGTTGTCATTTGCATGCTGTGTGTGTATTTGTGTGCCCCTAGTTTCTAGACACCCATCTGAAAGTTTACAGGTTGTTCCCCTGTGTGCGCAGGATCAGTCAGGACCTGGCGAAGGACCTGGCCATCCTGGCACGAGAGATCCATGATGTGGCGGGCGAGATCGACTCGGTCAGCTCCTCCGGCACAGCGCCCAGCACTACAGTGAGCACCGCCGCCACCACACCAGGCTCAGCCATTGACACCAGAGAGGAGGTACAGAAATACACACGTTCAAAAAAATCTATTCAGTTTCTAAGGTGTTTGTTGGAGTGGTTCTTGGGGTGTGTTCATACTTGGCAGGTTTGGTTTGATTAGAATGAACTCTGAATGGTTTTGGTTCACTTCTAAATGAACTCTGATGCAGGTGAATGGAATATAAATAGAGCAAAGACCAAAGAGATATCTATAAAGGAACTTGATACAGGACATGATGTGATATAAAGGACAAAATGCTCATGCATACTTCCATTTTTTCTTCATAGTTACCTTTTGTAGTTCAGTTCTGGTAAATGTTTGTTGCAGCAAATCTTTGACCCCTTTACACATGTTATAAGCTGTTCATAAGCAATTAAATACCATCAACTAATAAACAATACCATCACATGTACACACATCATCACATAATATACATCCTAAAAGCCATATTGTTTTGTTCTTAGAGTTCAGTCTTAAAAGCTTCAGACAGTGCAACCTCAAGTCATCAATTATTTGATATTTTAGCTCATAAATTAAACTAAATGAAAATTAGAAATATTTGTTTGACAAATAGACCAAATATGTATATATTTGAAATATACTATATCTTCCTGAATAAGAATGAAAAAGTCACTGTCCTTTGTTTAACATTGCTGAAATAATATGTTATATTTCAAAGTCTACGTGTGTGTATGCACACACACACACACACACAAACATAAAATTCACTATTTTAATAAAATTTAAAAATACTATTTTGGATATAATCAAAACTCTGGAGTCTATGCAAATGACTATAGCATGATCTGCCAGTCTTGGGATTGGGGCCAAGGCATCAACATGGCATCAACATGTTTCCTTAGTATGCAATATTTTACTATACTATACTATACTATACTATACTATACTATACTATACTATACTAAACTATACTATACTATACTATATTACATTATACTATACTATACTACATTATACTATACGATACTATAACATACATATATATATATATATATATATATATATATATATATATATATATATATACACACACACACACACACTACTGTGTACAAAGATAATTATTTTGTTCATCAAAGCAGCATTGGATTGAATGGAATGAAATGAAACGAACAAGATGTGCTTTGAGGGTATTTACATCCAAATCAGGTGAACAGTGTAGGTATTACAACAGTTTGCATATGTGCCTCCTAGTTGTTAAGGGACCAAAAGTAATTGGACAATTGGCTTCTCAGTTGTTCCATGGCCAGGTGTGTGCTTTTCCCTCATTATCCCAATTACAACGAGCAGATAAAAGTTCCAGAGTTCATTTCAAGTGTGCTATTTACATTTGGAATCGGTCACTGTCAACTCTCAAAATGAGATCCAAAGAGCTGTCACTATCAGTGAAGCAAGCCATCATTAGGCTGAAAAAACAAAACAAACCCATCAGAGAGATAGCAAAAACATTAGCTGTGGGCAAAACAACTGTTTGGAAAAATTCTTTAAAAAAAAGAATGCACCAGTAAGCTCAGAAACACTAAAGGACTTGGAATACCACTGAAAGCAACAATGGTGGGCGACCAAAGAATTCTTTCCCTGGTTAAGAAAACACCCTTCACAACAGTTGACCAGATCAAGAACACTCTCCAGGAGGTAGGTGTATGTGTGTCAAAGTCAACAATCAAGAGAAGACAACACCAGAGTGAATACAGAGGGTTCACCCCAAGATGTAAACCATTGGTGAGCCTCAAAAACAGGAAGGCCAGATTAGGGTTCCAAAAAAGGTTTCACAGTGCTGGAACAACATCCAATGGACAGATGAGATCAAAATCAACTTGTAACAGAGTGATGGGAAGAGAGGAGTATGGAGAAGGAAATGAACTGCTCATGATTCTAAGCATTGAAGCATGGTGGTAGTATAGTGACATGGCGTGGGCATGTATGGCTGTCAATGGAACTGGTTCCCTTGTATTTATTGATCATGTGACTGCTGACAAAAGCAGCAGGATGAATTCTGAAGTGTTTCAGGCAATATTTTCAGCCCATATTAAGCCAAATGCTTCAGAACTTATTGGATGGCGCTTCACAGTGCAGATAAAGAATGACTCAAAGCATACTGCAAAAGCAACCGAAGAGTTTTTGAAGGGAAAGAAGTGGAATGTTATGCAATGGCCAAGTCAATCACCTGATCTGAATCTGATTGAACATATATTTTCCTTGCTGAAGTTCAAACTGAAGGGAAAATGCCCCAAGAACAAGCAGGAACTGAAGACAGTTACTGTAGAGGCCTGGCAGAGCATCACCACGAATGAAACCCAGCGTCTGTTTATGTCTATGCGTTCCAGACTTCAGGCTGTATTTAACCACAAAGGATTTGCAACCAACTATTAAAAAGTGAAAGTTGGATTTATGATTATTATTCTTTCCTATTACTTTTGGTCCCTTAACAAGTGGGAGGCACATATGCAAACTGTTGTAAATCCTACACTGTTCACCTGATTTGGATGTACATATTCAAATGAAAGCTGACAGTCTGCAGTTAAAGAAAATATTGTTCGTTTCATTTCAAATCCATTGTGTTAGTGTATAGAGCCAAAAATGTTAGAATAGTGTCGATGTCCAAATATTTATGGACCTAACTGTATATATTAGTTTTAGATATCATTAAAATCCCTGACCTGTTCTCAATACATCTCTCTTTTTTTTCTCCTTCTTTTTAGCTGGTGGAGAGAGTTTTTGATGAAAGCCTAAACTTCCGGAAGATTCCTCCTGTAGTTCACACTAAAGCCTCAGAGATCAATGGCAGGCCAGTGGAGCTTCGGCCCCGGGCCCCGGACAGCCTGGACCCTCAGGCGGCCCTGCGCAGACGCACCTGGAACCGGGATGAGGTGAGACCGGTATGAGCCTTTTCACTTTCAATTTTTCATATGTTTATCAATATAAATATCCCAAATAAAGTGGATTTTATTGAAAGTGTTTGCAGCATGATTCAGCACACATGCATCAAGTGTTTGTTTTTGTTAAGTGTGCGTTTATGCTATTAGATGGGAACATGTTGTTCTGTAGATCCTGGTGTGAGTGCTGATATGGAGTATAATTACCTCAGTGTTTTATTGACTGGATGTTGTTTGTTTTGTAACTTATTGACACAGGCGTGCTGGTTGTTCTTTTGCAGGCGGTGTTGGACAGTTTATTGCTCACATCGGTTTCCCAACTGTCTTCCAAAATCCGACAGTCTGTAGATAAAACTGCTGGCAAAATCAGGTCAGTAATCGAGTTAAACGTGTGCAGAGCTCTCCATAAATTCAACATAATGTACATTAAAGGGAACATAGTTTACCTCTTTTTTATTTTTATTTAATATTAATATTCTTCTAAGTGTGCCAGTTTAGGTTCAGTTTAAAACACAATTCAGATTTTTTTATTATAATGTGTTAAAAAGTGTCATGTTTGGGGCGTGTCCACAGTTCGCTGATTTATGGGTGTGTTGCTTCACATGTAAATTAGTTTCGGCTTCCAGCCAACGTAACAAGGGGGCGGGGCCATGAGCTCACCCGCTCTGCATTTGCAACAGACAGGGAGATGGAGAAGGAGAGAGAGGATCACCATTCAGTCGTACATGTATGACTCGGACACAGACCAAGCAGAGAGTACAAAATCATTTGTGTCTTTGTACAGTTTTACAGCCAACTGTGTGCTAGTTTCAAGTGCCGAGCTTGTACACAGAAACTAATAACCACGCACACTGAATTAACGTTGACTGAGGCACCGGATGCGCCGCTCGAAGCCGCAACACGGCACACCAGACTCTCTGTGGCGTACCAGAAGCATGAAGTGTCCCGAATCGTCGTGCCACGCATTTTTTAATTCTAAACATAGGTTTCTGCAGCGGTCTGCGGCGCCCAGCCGTCGATTTGAGTGTACCCTGATAGAAACCTAGGTTTAGAATTCTAAAACGCATGCTAGTTAAGATCACAGGGAGCTTCTGGGATCGCGAGAAATGCAAACGGCTGAAGTATAAGGTAGACTCAATGAGAAGTACACATGTTTGCAAACCTACCTAAAGATACAACCAATAATTCCGATTAGAGCGATAATGTGGAGAATATTGCTCTTGTGTTGAGCCCAATGAGCCTCGCATCTAAAAATAGAGCAGGGGTGTTCCTTTAGTGATATTGCTTCGACTCACGCTGAAAACGGCGGACGTGAATTAACAAACTGAGGATATGATGACGTGCCTGTCAATCAATATTGGTGGGTGGGGGGACCGCTCTCCTACGTCAGGTAGTGGTCGATTTGAAAACAGCTCCAATTGGTCCAGCGTTTTTTATGTTGTTAAATTGAAAAAAAAGCACTGGGTGTGCTTATATCACCCCAATATGACAGTCTATACACCATACATGCACATATGTCTGTCCAAACAGCTTGAAAAGTAGATTTTTTACCATAGGTGCCCTTTAAAGTACAAATGTTACAAAAGTCAAGTCATTTCCAGCTCTCATACTACATTAAGCATTTGTGTTTTATATCACAATAACTGTAAAATTCAACAACAGTAACCTTTATTTAACTTCAACAGTATTTTACTTAATTTTGCCAAAGTACCGTTTCTTATTTTGAACTGGAAAATTGTTCAGTGAAGCAGTAAATTGCATTTTATTATATATACACTTTCAAAGTATATAAAGAATTATAAACTAAAAATTAATAATAATAATAATGATTCATTTTATTTGTAAATGGCGCCTTTCTGGACACCCAAGGTCGCTCTACAACAAGCATCAACAGCCATAACTGAACAAATTAGAACAATTAATAATTGCCAAACAAGATTTTATATGCATGTAAGGAGTTGCGGGTACAAACACATCGCGAGTATGAAATACCATGATAAAAAAATAGTCAACAGAAAGCCTGCTTAAAAAGATGGGTCTTGAGATGAGATTTAAAAGTGTGAAGACTATCACTGCTCCTTAGATCCAGGGGAAGCGAGTTCCACAGTCGAGGAGCCGTGGAGCTAAAAGATCTGGCACCCATTGTGCTTAATAGAGTGCGAGGTGGCATCAGGGAGAGAGTTGGCTGATCTAAGTGTGCGAGAAGGGGTATAAATATATAAGTGAAGAGTAGTATTTTAAAATCAATACGAAACTTTACCGGAAGCCAGTGAAGCTGATAAAGAAGTGGTGTGACATGCTTGTGAGATGGTGTTACCCGAGCTGCATGGTTCTGAACCAGTGGAGTTTATGGAGAAGTTTAGAAGGAAGCCCAGAGAGAAGTGCATTACAGTAGTCCAGACGTGAAGTAACTAATGCATGGATGAGAATTGCTGTGTTATTGATTGTGAGAGAAGGGCAGAGACGAGTAATATTATGCAGGTGGAAATATGCATACATACTTATTATAATTATAAGATATTTTTTTTTGCATACCTACTGTTACATGTTCTAAAACTATGTTTTTGAAGGTCCCATAAAATTAAAATAAAGTGTTAGTATCCGTATTGTTAGATTTTATGATGTCTATAAGCTAGTGTGCTCCAAAATAGTGACAAAATGTATGTTTAGGAGATATAAAACAGATATAAATATGTAAAGCTTGTAGTTTGTCACTTCTGTCTAAATCACAGGTGTCAAAGCCAGTTCCTGGAGGGCCGCAGCTCTGCACATTTTAGTTCCAACCCTAATTAAACACCTGATCAAACTTATTGAGTCTTTCAGGTTTGTTTGAAACCTACAGGTAAGTGTGTTGAAGCAGGGCTGGAAGTAAACTGTTCAGAGCTCTGGCCCTCCAGGAACTGGCTTTAACACATGTGGTCTAAATGAATCAATAGTTTTGTTCATGTTACTTCAGTTGCTCATCAAATCATGACCAATCAAATGCTTTCTAGTATTTGACATTCCCCGCCCCCTTTAAGATGCTTTTAATTTGATGTGCTGGAGCTCAACCACAGTCACTGGCAAAGCTGTGAGAAATCAAAACGCTATTGGCTGTTTTTTTAGGGGAGAGGCTACACTATGTCCCACCCTCTCTTCATATTTCAGTTGAGATTACATCAAACATTAAATAAAAATGCACATTTCAAAGCACTTTACGGGACCTTTACCTTCTGAATGGGCCTCAAAATATCTATAATGTTTCATAATCATATTTGTAATATTTTCCCTGTTCAATTAATTTGGTTTGTATTGCAAAATGATCATTACAATTCACAAAACATTGTTTTTAAACAATTTGTTTGCTCATAATATCGAAAATTTATACGAACTGTTAAGCTACAGAGAAGTACAATATATAAATATATATATATAAATGTAATCTTATTTGTGTGTTTTTGTAACATTGACTAATGTAGTTTCTAATTCACCTTTTTTAAAGGATATTGTTCAAAGACAAGGACAGGAACTTGGATGATATTGAGAGTAAACTCTGTTTGGATAATGAAGTTCCCCTTCCCAAAACTTCAAACAAGGTGAGTTCATTAATGATGAATGCCTTACTATAAATATCATTGACTTGTAATTTTTCCTAATTACTATTTGTACCGTTTAGGAAATTTCATCGATACTAACAGAGCTGAAGCGAGTAGAAAAGCAGCTTCAAGGTAAGAATACCTACAGCCTTTTATATCTGCATTAAATGCAACAGCAGCACAATTTAACTCAATATAGCCCTACAAAGTGCAGTAACCACACAAACACTAAACCACTTTAAGGTTTTTTACATCAGACAGTCAGATATGCTGTGGGTAGATGAGTGGTTTAGTTTCAGAAGCAGGTCGATATTGAACCAGGAGACTTTGTTATTAGGCTTTAACTCAATTTTGACCAAAAGTGTAATTACTGCACTTTGCCTTTCGACGATAGTGTGGTTTTTCATAAAATGCAAGGCATTAGATACCAGCATTTAGAGAGTCAAAAAATATGAATACAGTCCACATAAAAATACTACCCATGGCTCTTGACTACTTTTCACCAAACTAACATTATAGCTAATTATAGCAATTGAAAATAATGGCCAAAACCAATGTTGTCAGCGGTGTCGTGTTTTATTTGTTTGGACGGCTGATTTACATCCACATCTTACGCTGGGTTCACACCAAATGCACATTTAAGTATATGTATGAGTAAATTACATACTTTCGAGATTAAAAACATCCTGTGAGTAAACCAGAGCAAGTGACATGATGCAAGTGTTTTAGTCACAGTTGGTGTGAACCCATTAGGGCTGCAGAATATATCAGTTTAGCATCGAAATCGCAGTATGCACATTCACAATAGTCACATCGCAGGATATGCCAAGTTGAGTCTCAATTATATTTATTTTGTCTTGTCTGTAGTCCAAAAATTTCAAAATGAAAGCAAGATTATTTTACTTCACCCATTAGCAGATTGTTTCTCTCGTTTTAAGTTCAACTTAATTTTGACCTATTACTCCTGAAAGTAAAAACAAAATATTTTTACTTGATTTAAAAATGTATGTATAAAGAAATAATAATAAATAATTTTTGGATTATAAATGAGAAAAAAACTCCAAGTAGGAAAAGCTTTTTTTTTGCATTTGTGATTATTCAATTTCTGTACCTAAATACTATCAAAGACTATAGAATCCACAAGACATGTCACTCGTATAGTTTTGAATGTAAAAAAGTGTAACGGTCAATATGGCGAATAAAGCCCGCCTTCTAGTACAGTAGCCAAGCATCGATCCCTATAGACTGACAATACTCCGAGGGAGGGGCTCGAACCAGACATGAGTTTCTGCAGATTTTGTGTGATTTGGACATTTAGAAATGAAACTGAAGATTCAGTTGTTGTTTAATTTTATTGGCGATTCCTAATATGAAATTTAACCCTAAGCTTGGCAAGCAGTTTTGGAGAATTTGATGTTTTCCCATTCAGACAGAATGCCCGAGTGCATACTGCCTGAGAAGCGTTTTAAAGATGGCCGCCGAATGAAATGACTAAAGGGACTTTGATACTATTAGACTCTCCAGAAAAACCTTAAATGGAACAATTCAAACCATCTGGTGAAACTGTATTCGTATCGCAATATATATTGCAAAAAAATGTAAATATCGCAATATTAGATTTTTCAACATCATACAGACCTAGAACCCATCAATATAGTGTTGCTATATCCACTTATTAGTATGAGTTACACAATAAAGAATATAGTGAACTATTCATTCATTTTCTTTTCAGTTTAGTCTCTTTATTAATCTGGGGTCGCCACAGTGGAATGAACCGCCAACTTATCCAACATATGTTTTACACAGAGGATGCCCTTCCAGCTGCAACCCATCACTGCGAAACATCCATCCACACTCATTCACACATCCACTATGGTCAATTTTAGCTTACCATTTGAATTAATGCTGATTCAGTAAAACAATGACACTTTGTCAGTTATTCCGCTTTTATTACCAAACCTAAATACATTGTCAAGATGTTGTATTTCAAGACATATATCAAGTACCTAATACATTACCTAACATCTTCATTCCTGCAGTTATAAATGTCATGGTGGACCCTGATGGAACCCTTGACGCTCTGACCAGCCTCGGCTTGACCAGTCCAACCGCCCCCAAACCCAGAATCAGCCCTGGATCTCAGAGCGGATGGGCACCGCTGCCCAGTAACGGAACCCCACAACCACCACCAACCATAACCAACCCTATCCCAGAAAAACCCAGTGTAGCACTCAACTTCAGCCGCACACACCCCACCGGAGAGGAGAGTGCCATTGCTAGCAAATAAAAAAAAACTTTTAGTAAACTGGACTAATAGAACTACATACTGTAACTTTTATGTGTATGTATAATGTGTCACGTGCCCTTCTGCAGGACTCTGTATGAGGTCTGTCTGTAGTTGTACCCTGTAAGTGTAACTTTTAGGATCACACACGTGAATCTGGACTGACTGCTCAGCGAAACCGCACCAAAACACACACAAACAGCTGCAGATGACAGGAAGCAAGTGGCCAACCAAGCCGAATGGACTGCCAGACGAATCCCTCATGAACGGACTAAAACAACTCTCCAGTGCCTGTCTGCTCACCTCTGAGCTTCGATAACACGGTTTACCAAACTGAATACAGAAAACTATGCGCAACTGTATTTTGAAATTTGTATTTAGATAACTGTCATTTTTGAGGGGAAAATGTTTAAGATGTTGCAATTTTGTGCTTTCAAGCTATTTTAAATTAGCTTAATTATGTTCTTGGAATTAGTTTTATTTTTTGGAATGTAAAGAAGAATTTGTATCATTGGCTATTTGAATATGCATTGAACTTCTCTTTGCATCATTTTATAGTTTTCAGTTTTCAGAACATAAAGAGGGAACTTGCAGACTAATGCATGGCATGCACTAATGTAAAAACTGCGCCCTGGCTAGTTTGTAGTTTTTCGCCATTACGCTCCCTCGATCAGCACTATTGACAACTGAATCAGCCTTTAAGACCCGTTCAAACCAAAAATGATGACTCTATTAGTATCAACACACTATAACATTCTGTTTATCATAAGATACTGTTTTTAAAAAGCAGTTTTGTCAATGCTGATTTAAATACACAAGGTCTTTAAAGCACGGTGGATTCTTATACTGTAGGTAATGAGTAATTATTATTATAACTGTTTGTTATATCATGTTTTTATCGTTAACAAACTTGGTGTGAATGAGCCACCAAAAACTATAAATCTCTAAATATAACTACAATTAGTTTCCACTTAAAAATTTGTTCCAGTCCGATGATTCTGTTGCATTTAATCAGTTTTTTCTTTTTCTGGCAGCATGTATGTGATGAATTTCAAATTGGTGCCTGTATTCTGCCGCCCAACAATGCAACAAGATGTAATTTTATACAACCCACTTTGAGCTGTTTTTGTATTTTCTGCCTTCGTTTTTGTCATTGTTTTGCCTCCAGAAAACGCCAAGACATAATTATGACATCAGCACTTAAAGGGCTTATTGTCCTTGGTGTGAACAGACGGCAAACAACTATAGCTACAATTCTAAGGTATTAGCGTTCACATCAATGCACAATAGCATTGTTTGTTATAAGGGTGTGCTGGATTTTTTGTCATTTGTCACTTTAAATGCTCAAGCTCTCTAACACAGATTGGATTCTAATTGGCTGTTTTTGTTTGTTTGTTTTTTTCTAATTATCATTCCAACAGAATCATTCCTCACATTACAGCTGTAGTGTGGACTCTAATAATTTACATGTATAACCACTGATAAAACTTTATCCTTATTATATTTATCTTTTTTGGTGTGAACGGGCCTTAAGTGTGTGTACACTAGCATTCTGCATTGACGGACGTCTGTGTCTACATAAGACCTTCTAGCCTTCTTTTCATGTAACTGTTCCAGCTCTATGTGTGTGTGTGTGTTTACTGTTGACCGGTTTCTTTCCTTCTGCTGCTTGTCTGTAATTTTAGGAGGATGTCGGCGTAAGCCTGAACCACTTACCGGGCCTTTCTGTAGGAAGAGCATTTCTAGTGTAACTGTAGACTTTAGACAATAGTGCAGATAGGTACCTGACAGAATACATCCAGTGGGCTTTTCTCTGTTTTATACATGTATAATGTCACTAAGTGCCCAGTATTCTCTGCTTGTTATTATTATTTTTTTATTGTCGGTCTTTGAGGATGAAAAGACTGGATTCATTGTGCTATGTTTTTTTTTTTTTTTTTTGCACATCAAAGGCATAATGTGACATGAATGGGTAATTCAGGGCTCCAAAATGGATTTTGGCACCACTACATCCCACTGTACTCACTACAAGATGCCTTTACAGTGGGACGACCCTCTAAATAAAACAGCCTGTGTGACAGTCTGCCACTAGAGGAGAAGGTGGATGGCAGATAAAGTGCATTGGTACATTGATTTTTCCCTTGTTTATCATATCAGTGTTTGTTTTTTTGCTTTGTTTTTTTAATTGTTTTAAATGTATGGTTAATTTATTTTTGTTTAGTTCAATTCTTTTAATTATCATGGCACTTTTTGTTTTTTACAAAATTTTGCATATTCTCAATAAAGGGGGGAGCAGCATATTAAACAACAGTTTTTGTTTACTTCCAAAGTGTTGCGTCGTATTTTGTCTGGTTTAAATTGTTTAGGGAAAATCTAAAAATGGATGTGTTGAGATAGATTGCAGTTTAATTATGAACTGTGGACATTTGAATTACAAAAGGTTGAGATGAATTTCCATTCACACACATTTTATCCAAAATTGTTACTATATAAATATATATATACATAACCGTATGGTACTAAATAGAAGCATAACTTTAAAGTCAATTTTGTAAAGTACAGCACCAACTTGGTGTTAGAAGATTTTTAAGTGGAATCTATGGATCCAGAGCCAAACTTTTCCAGGATTTTGCTTGTTCTCTCTTGTATTGGTCCAGCTCCTGAGAAAAGAGAGGAAAAGTATTGCTTACTAAAATGTAGAACGGCCTTTCTAACATATTAAACATATTTGTATGGCAACTATGTCAGAATCTGTCAGAATTGCTGAATGAAATACGTTCAATCTGATTAGCTGTTACACATGTAGAAGTATACTAAAGCAAAAACTATTACAAATGTCTTTAAATGAATTACATCTAACAAGTAGCCAGTAAAATACAAATATTAAAGGTCCTGTAAAGGCTTTGAAATATGCATTTTTATTTGATATTCACATAATCTCATCCCGAAAAAAAAAATTTCTTTTTAAAATTTAAATTGTAACAATAAAAGCTATATTAACTATAACTGAATTTACAACAGAAGTTCGAACACTTCTAAAACTGAAATAAAAATAAAGAAAAAAATTGCAAACAATAAGCAAAGTGCAAACTTGCAAAAAATGAAAGCTAATTTAAATTATGAATGAAAATCTAGTGAAAAACAGTAGATCTGCATCTCTAATTCCAATATATTTGGAATCCTTCCTATCTACACACGTTATAAACTTCAGATGAAGCATGTTTAGGGTGATAAAAAATAGAAAATGTTAATGGTAATCATATATCATAATAGTCCCGTTATTAATCCGGGGTCACCACAGCAGAATGAACCGCCAACCTATCCAGCACATGTTCTACGCAGCGGATGCCCTTCCAGCTGCAACCCATCTCTGGGAAACATCCATCCACACGCATTCACACTCATCCACTATGGACAATTTAGCCTACTCAATTCACCTGTACCGCATGTCTTTGGACTTTGGGGGAAACCGGAGCACCCGGAGGGAACCCACGCAAACGCGGAAAGAACATGCAAACTCCACACAGAAATGCCAACTGACCCAGCCGAGGCTCGAACCAGCGACCTTCTTGCTGTGAGGCGACAGCACTACATTCTGTGCCACCGCTAGCCTCCGGTAATTATTTATTTTATTAGAAATGTATATATAATTATATTGGGTGACACGGTGGCTCAGTGGGTAGCACGATCACCTCCCAGCAAGAAGGTCGCTGGTTCGTGCATCGGCTGGGTCAGTTGGCATTTCTGTGTGGAGTTTGCATGTTCTCCCTGTGTTCGGGTGGGTTTCCTCCAGGTGCTCCGGTTTCCCCCACAAGTCCAAAGACGTGCTGTAGGTGAATTGGGTAAGCTGAATTGGCCGTAGTGTATGTGTGTGAATGAGTGTGTATGGGTGTTTCCCAGTGATGGTTTGCAGTTGGAAGGGCAGTTGGCAGTGCATCCGCTGCGTAAAACATATGCTGGATAAGTTGGCGGTTCATTCCTCTGTGGCAAACCTAGATTAATAAAAGGACTAAGCCGGAAGGAAAATGGATGAATGAATATAATTATATTTATTCATCTTTTTTTTTATCTAGTGAAAAACACTTGATCTTAATCTTTAATTCCAATAGATTTGGCATGCTTACTAACTATACACATGCTATAAACTTCAGATGAAGCATGTTTATGAGGATAAAAACTAGGAAATGTTAATGATAATTATTTATTTTATTAAATTTATATAAGATTATATTTTTGTCAATTTATTCAAAAATCTAGTGTAAAACACGATCTCGACCTTTAATTTCAATAGATTTGACATCCAACTTTATACATCCTATAAACTTTCGATGAAGCGTGTTTATATTGATAAAAAGTTGAAAATGTTAAATATAATTATTTATTTTATTATATACTGACTGATTATTGCAATTATAGCATTATGAGTATAAATCGGTGTGGGTGAGAGGTAACTAAAGGGCACTGGCTGTGAGATAAGGGTAACTTTCAGTCACATACAGTAAAGCAGAACATGTATCAGTCTGGGAGATTAGTACAGTATATGACTCTTGAGTCAGCTGTACCGAAGGGTAATATAAACACGTGACTAAAGGTTACTAGAAGTCAAATAACATGAAGACTGACTGTAAATGTGTCTCGTACCTGGTCTTTCTGTGATCTGATAGAGTCTATAAGCGGCTCACTGAACTGAGGATCTTTGACAGGGTCTTTCAGCTCTTTACGCTCCTTTGTGCTCTGAAAAAATAAATAGGATGGTCAGACGACATTTAATATAAGGTTGTGTGTTGTTTTGTTTACATATCAAGAATCACCTCATGTGGGAAAACTCTTTCAAAAACCTTCTTCCAGAGGTCTAAGGGGTTTTTGGCATGTAGAGTCCCAATATCAACCTCTGAGGTCACAGGCGGACCTGGAGGATGAGCCAATGAAATATTTACAAGATGAGATTGTGATTATAGATGTGAACTAAGCTACTGTATGTGCTAAGCCTCCTGTGTGGTTTTAATGTACTTGGAGTATATGAGCACAGATTTCATTTGTTTTTTTTTATTTTGACCATTTTAATGTGAAAAAAACTGTCCATGTCATGTATGAAATTACATATCAATTACAAAAATTGGTTACACTATAATAACCACACTATGATAACCTCAGTATATGTTAAGCATTAATCATTAATGCTGTATTCATGACTTTAAAAACATTTAATATGCTTTATGATTTTATTTTCAGTTAAAGTTCAGTCAAAATACAACATAAACTTTTCTAAAAACAATAATGACATAACAATATGATAACCAGTCGTGTAGTCGGGGCTATACGCATGTATACTCAGTATGCCTACTTTTTTCCACTAGCTGTTTAGGTATTACGACTTCTGAGGATCAATAATTGCGTATACCCTCGGTATACTCACTTGTTTTGCTGATTAGGCTTCCCTAATTTACGTGTATTCGCATCCCCTTTAACTGTATACCAAATGTTTTTTAACTCTCATCTTAATTTGTTTTTCGAAGTCAACTGAATAATGTCTCGCTGAAACGTTCAGGTAAAATTAAAATACAGCATGGGCGGGTTGGGTGGGTAATAGTACACCACCTTTTTTTTTAGGACTACACCACTGATGATAACCCAATGAAAACAATTAAATAAGCTATAAATGTCCTTTTGAATAGTTAATTAATCATTTACTTCCCCATTCTGAATGATATTAAAAACCACTGACTATTCTTAAATAACTGGTTTGTAAATAATGCAATACTTAAGTAATGAATAATGAATTCGACATAATGAAATTTTGATAAAATATAATTTCTGATAAATGTACTCTTGATGAGCATGCAAAATATATCAAACCAGTTTAAAAAGCATAAGTTAGTTTTTCTTTAACCAAAACATACGTATCTTACCGATTTGACTGAGGGAGTCTGATCCAGACGGAATGGCCAGAGGTTTACTGGGGTCTGTAGAGACTGATTTTCTAACGGAAAAGAAGAGAAAGGATTTCACTGTTTTCTTAAAGTTAATACATTAAATGAAATAAAATTAATAAATATCAAATAAATAATAATAAAACTTAATTAAGTATATTTAAGTTGAGGTTCAAGAGGAAAATTAAAGGTTCTTACGGTCTTTCGGTCCCAAATGCCAACTGATTAATAAAACTCCTGCTTTTAGACATTGTGGTTTCTGACTTGCTGCTGGTGAACTATGAAGAGACAGAAAGCATGTATAAAAAAACTGATCAACTGATGTTTTATGCTGAAATGAAATCTGAAAATTATAATCCATGATCATTATTTAAACACAAAACAGAATTATTTAGTATAAGTTTAGTCTTACGATTAGTGATGCTCCATAGAAGTGGGCTAAGAAGCGTAGAGTCTTACAGATCACCTTTCTCTTCTCTGAATCAAAGTCCTAGATAGAAACATTTATCATGAACTTGGTTCTGATGAATATATTAGGTTACTATTTTATAATCATTTTATTAAATTCTGTCATTTGAATAAAAGACAAAAATAAAGCAGTTACTCTTACAAAGCAATCATGGAATAAACTTTTTGACATATTCATCGCTTTGATCTGTTTGTCCATTCACCCAGAGTTTTTAAATGAATAGATATTTAGGTGAATGGACAGTTATCTCTCGTCCTTTTGTGTTCTAAAAGAGAACAAAAGCCTTAAAGCCACAGTTCAGCCAAAGTAAAAATTCTGTTATCATTTACTCATCCTCCACATGAACAACCTACTTGAGTTTCTTTCATCTGTTGAACACAAAGATCAATATACTGAACAACGATAGGAATAAAAACAGCCATTGACCAACCTCAGAATCTTCTGTTGATCATTGTTGAACAGAAGAAAGAAACTTAAAAATGTTTAGAAATGTTTAGAAATGTTCATTTGACTGTGAGTGAATGGTTGGAAAATGTTTTGTTTTGGGGTGAATTATCACTTTAATGATTTGGAACCGCATGAGGATGAGTAAATGTGAAGGAAATTTCTTTTCTTTTAATTTTTTTACATTTTCATAACATTCTCACTTAGTATCCATACCTTCACAAACATACTAGTACTATTACTATATACTAGTACAAGATTAATAATTATTACACCCCTGATTTAACTTATACTTAAGACGCAAGAGAACGTTTTTAAATGAAACTTGCCCATATAAATGTAGACATAGTTTTAGTGGATAATGTGCAGTAAGCGTAATTAATTACAAATTAGATTAAAAATATTATGTAAAGTTAAGCAGTAAAGTTAAAAAAACAATACTGATGAACAATATTTTATATTAAACATTATTTCAAAACGAATACTACTTACATGCAGGCAAGGCAATATTTATAATTTGGCATAAAAATTTTCATGGTTGCTGAATGTCGCACAACACTGTTGCTACAGCCCTCTCATTTCTTACGTTTCAACACTGTAACAATGTAGCGGGCAAGTAAGCTCCGACATTGCCTTTTTAAAAAAACCATCACCACAACGTAAACGCTACTATAAACATTTTCATGCAGTGACGTTTTACCTGAAAAATGTCATACTTGCTCCCAACTATGAGCAGAGGAACAGGGAAAGGGCTGATGAGCTCTCGGTCCTGTTGAAGAGAGATTGTTTCATGTAATTCTCTGCAACAAACACACACACACTTGATTTACAGAAACAGTGTAATCCTCTGTACCGGATAGTCCTTGTGGAGGACTCGTGGGACTTGTTGTTTGCCAGATCTGGATTCTCCTGTCTTCTGCAGTGCGGCACACACTTTTTCCACCTGATTTCGAGCTGATCCAAGCAGACTTTCCATGGTCTCCCACAGAGCATTGGGTTTCGACAGATCCAGAACAAGCAAAACTGACAAAAAACTGCAGAAACAATTGTAGTGTAAAAATGTTTGCTACTAGACGTCAAATGAATTTCACTTCAAGGAAAATAGTTCGAATAGGAAATAGGAAATCATTTTACAAGTTCCCAAACTTTTCAGCCCGAGACCCCTAAAATAACAATGCCAGTGACTCGTGACCCCCAAATTCCTCTGAGGTGGTTATAAATATATAAAAGTTGTGCACACAACAATAAGCCTATATAAACACGAGATTATTGACAACACAAAAAAGTGCAACAGTCTAACAACCATATCAATTTTATAGTCATTTATTATTTTGTTTGATTTAATATTAACCTCAGCTAAAGAAACTGGCGGACACAATGTATTCAGCACAAGTCTTTTGTTGGTTTAATTTTGGAGACCGCCAACAAGAGATCATTCTCAATATTCAGTTGTGGCCTGTATTTATTTTGAATGTATTAGATTGCCATACAGGTGTCAGAAAGTTTAATCTGGTGCTATGAAATAAATCTGCTGCAGCTGACGCTATTGCTGTGTTGTTAATCCAATGTTAACACACCAATCCTATGAAAACAAATATTTTAAGAGCTGATGGCTTTTCATTTGCATGTTGTTGCTTTTTACTATTAAAAACTATTATTTTTATATTCTGTGGGTTATTGTTAAAATATGGTAATTCAGATAGTTTAATAAAATTTATTTGACTGTTGGAAATCAACAAGCGATCCCCTGTAATTGTCCCACGATCACCTAGGGGGTCTACTTTGGGAACCACTGCCCTAGAATTAAATATACTCTCATTCTGGCGTAATAATCAAGGAACTTTGCTGCCTTACCATGTCAATGATATTATACTGCACCTAAAATAGCTCAGAGTTCGGTAGGAAACTGCCCTGCATAGTAGTATAATAGTATTGTGCCTGCTGCAGCCATGGTAAAGCAGCAAAGTTCATTGATTATTACACCAGAGCTACCTAGCTACTGTATATTGGTCTAGAAAACAGAAACCTTTCATTTTCTGTCTGTATTAATACACGATTAACTGCAGAAGAGTCAAGCTTTAAATAGGAAGATTATCGAAACTTTTTTTTTTAATTCTTTGAGCAAGAAGCTAATGGTCCTATCCAATTCAATGATTTATGCTAAGCTAAGCTGAAAGTGCTCCCACTAGACCCAGAGATTGGTTGAATTAATTTTAAAGGGTAAAACTCACTTGTTTATCTGTGTAAAATAAGCCTATTTATAAAAAAGTGGAGCGTTCAGTGTCTGTAAATCCAACCTGACATTGTCAGCCGTGATGGGAATCTGAACAAGATCTGATAGGGAGATTCCTCCTCCCAATTCCCACAGATGAGCGATGTCTTTAGGCTGCAGAGAAGTAGAAAATAAGATCGCAGCCATTTAAACAAAATGCAATGGTTTTATAGTCATTTAAATGAGAAATCAGTTTTCTCTATTTCAAAGAACAAATTTATTTTTGTAAAATAAAATAAAAATATAGGGCGACACGGTGGCGCAGTGGGTAGTGCTGTCGCCTCACAGCAAGAAGGTCACTGGTTCGAGCATCTGCTGAGTCAGTTGGCATTTCTGTGTGGAGTTTGCGTGTTCTCCCCATGTTGCCGTAGGTTTCCCCCACAGTCCAAACACATGCGTTTTAGGTGAATTGAATAAGCTAAATTGGCCATAGTGTATCAGTGTGAATGCAAGAGTGTATGGGTGTTTCCCAGTGCTGGGTTGCGGCTGGAAGGGCATCCGCTGTGTAAAATGTTTGCTGGATAAGTTGGCGGTTTATTCCACTGTAGTGACCGCTGATTAATAAAGGGACTAAGCCGAAAAGAAAATGAATGAATGAAGAATAAAAATATAAACTGATGAAAGGACTGTCACTTTTACCGTATTATGACCTCTCGCACGTCTTCCAAAAGTGTACTCCAGTGCAAGAGTAGGTTTAGCTGTCTCATCTCTAGTTTACAGGGAAAAAAACACAATTATGAGGTGACTGGAAGTCTTTTATATGAAGTTAAGTCACCTTTTATTCTGTAGCAAGATGATGGCTCACACTTACCTGTCTAGAAACCGCAGTAATATTGTTGTTTTGCCCTGGAATATAAGGTCAGATATTTTTGTTATGATGTTTTTGACAATAAAGGATAAACTGTTTTAACCTTAAAAGAGATGAAGTATTATTTTTGATAAATACATTTCTAAGGCCTCTAAATAATCAGCAGAATCAAAACTTTATTTAACAGATGTATTGTAATATTTAAGGATTGACATTTAATGAACTGAAAAATCACAAATTTTTAAGCCATCCTGTCAAATTTCACAGGTTTAATCATTTTCGCACAGGTTTACTTGAATATCCACACATTAGTTTTCAATGGCTTCAAATATGATCCAGTAAGGGCTTTCCAAATATAACGTGTTTCACTGCTTCACTGATTTTAACATTGCTTAAGTTTGCTTCATCTGTATGTGCATCTTGAATTAAAGATATTTAGACATATTTTTTTACTGGAAAACGTGACAATAATGAAGAAGAAAATTATTCATGTCACAACTTATTGAAAACAAACTGTGCTCTCATTTTGACTCAAACGTCAATAAATTGTTTCACATCAAAACACAATTATATTATATTAGGAGGAGTTTATAATCAGCATATGAGTAATTAAGCGTCGTTGTCAGACAATAAACAGTAAGTGGGTGCCCAAAGTGCTATAATATAGTCATACTCCTGCTTTACTGCCCATGAAGAACACTGTTCTCTGTGAGGGGAAATGCGCATCTTCTTCAGCCTCCTCTTCACCAGTTCTGCTCTCCCTCCTGCGCACTTCCGCGGCAGCAACATCCCATAATGTGTCCGAGCTGCGAGATAAATTCGTCTGAATAATAGCAGCATCTGCGTCTTTGCTAATAATAAACTACTAGCGTTAGCCTTATCATCACTCATTCGGTAGCTTGTGAGCTAACTTAAACGATTAAAACAATGTGAACAATAACCCATCTAAAAACTTACCTTACTTTCGACATTATTTAAGAGGTTTTTAATGTTCTCTGCACCAGATTTCATTAGTTTGTAGTTTCAAAGCTGTATTCCAGTTGCTTAATTGTTTTGTCAGTCGAAGAAGACGCTTGATTACGGTTGCGAGGGGTAACGTCACTGCTTGATGACGTAAGACAGCTGGTGCACTGTGGGAAATGATGTTTTTCACTTTAAATCACAATCAATGAAACAACTCTTCAACTTGAAAGATATTATTTGTTATCATTGTAATCCCCAAAATAAAAATGATGAATATATATATATATATATATATATATATATATATATATATATATATATATATATATATATATATATATATATATATATATATATATATATATATATATATATATATATATATATATATACAGGGTGGGTCATTTATATGGATACACCTTAACAAACTTATTGGGAATTATTCTCTCATGAATTATTTACAAGCCCCTTCACATAGGCCTATACTAATGTGCCACAAACAAGACAGTAATATCACCAACCATTCCAATTTTATTAAGGTGTATCCATATAATTCATATAAATGGCACACCCTGTATGTATATATATATGACATATAGATGACGTAAGACAGCTGGTGCACTGTGCAATTTAAAAAGATCAAATTACACATGATTTCAGTTTTTCTTTAAATTTGAAAAGAAAATAACAATAAAAACATATATTTTTAAAATGCAACAGAGTATTTAGTGTAAGGATGGAAGCTTACGCTGCTATTCTGAAGCAGTAATTGAAACAGAAAGCAGTTCGAGGATGACCAGTATCAATCAATCATTTATCTGATTTCAATATATTTAATCTGACTCCACAAAAAATTTACATAATTGATCAATAGAATAAATTTCATGTCATGTTAAGTTACATGTCATGGTGGCGCAGTGGGTAGCACGTTCGCCTCACAGCAAGAAGGTCACTGGTTCGAGCCTCGGCTGGGTCAGTTGGCATTTCTGTGTGGAGTTTGCATGTTCTCCTCGTGTTCGTGTGGGTTTCCTCCAGGTGCTCCGGTTTCCCCCACAAGTCCAAAGACATGCAGTACAGGTGAATTGGGTTGGCTAAATTGTCTATAGTGTATGTGTGTAAATGAGCGCAAAACATATGCTATATACTGTAAGTTGGTGGTTCATTCCGCTGTGGTGACCCCAGATAAATAAAGGGACTAAGCCGAAAAGAAAATGAATGAATGAATGAATGAATGAATGAATGAATGTTACAGCCAGCAGAATGAAACATTCTAACATCCTGTATAGAGAAATTTGGCTGTAGCGATATGCACTGCTAACCAGCAAAGGCATTAAAGACAGTAAAGTCTTATAATAATATATTATTTATTCAGTCACATTTAAAATCACATTATAGTACAAAACTTTATGAAGAAAATTGATGTATATTGTGGGAATATAAATTTATATAATCTATATATAACTGAAAAGTTATTTTTAGGGTGTGACAGACCTTAAAATGTCTTGGTTTCCTGAGCCCTGACTGTCTTCAAAGTAATGCAAATTCCTCAGTTGTACAGCACCGCGCAGTCTATTGTCTTCTCAAGCCGGTCAACTGGTCGGACGGTTTCTGTCTCCAGAACATCATTTGCACACTGTTTTAATGCTAAAATGTATAGTGAATAGGTACTTATTTGCTGATGAGATCGGGGCTGGAAAGGCAATTTACCCTGCCGACAACAACACTTCATTTGCATGCTTTGTTTAGGTTTGTCTCCACCTCTATGAATCACTGTCTGTAAAATGTATAAAAACTTAGTGCCTGCTGTACAGTTGAGAGTTTCTTTCGATGGCGCCACAGCCACACTGAGTTCTTCTTATTAAAGGGTACTGCTTTAAAGACAACCGAAAGTTCTCCCTGGTTTTTTGGGCTCGTCTTAGAATTTCACACCAGTTTGGTGCCATGAGCCAGACTAGAGAAATTCACAACAATATCCATGGAAAAGCATCAACTTCCATGGTGATGTTTTGTGGATATAATCTACAATGTTTTGATCTACAAAAAATACTAATTAAATTAACATTCTGTACACATTTGTTCACAGAAACAATAACACACACACACGCGCACACGCACACACACACACATACACACACACACACACACGCATGTCCATGGAGGCTCAGCGTCTGACAAGGTGGTCTCGTATCTTGAAGCTGATGATGCCCAGAATCACAAGAGCTGGCAGGAAGGCATAGAGCAGCAGGAAGTCTTCAGTGTAACGGGACAAAGCTCCAGGATAACCCTGATCTATGATCATATCCCCACTGTCTACCAGACACTCTCCAGGCAAACCAGCTAAAGGGGCTGAGAGAGAGAGAAAGAGGAATGGTTAGTCTGGAAAACGTATGCATTATATCTGTTAAAAACAGTGAAGCCAAAGTCAAAATATGATTCAGGCAAAACTGATATAAAAGTTTGTTCAAAAATATCTTTAATTCTGCAGTGATGCATTTAAAGTCAGAATTAAATCAAAATTGACTCTTCTTATTTTTATATGTATATAGTAGTGCTTGTTATGAACGAGGTTTGTGCACTTCATTATTTTGTAAGCATTCATTTACCCTTATAATCTTTTATCATAAACCATAACCTGCCCTCCCCCCTCAAAAGGAATTTTCTTTACTTCTGGTCACATGGAATGCCTTTAGGGTGGGGCTATCAGTGCCTGCCTTCGTCCATTGGTCAATCTTCCTACATTTTGTTAGCAATGCCCATCTTCCAACAATCTAATCGGTTCCCAAAGAAAATCAGGCACCACCCTTCTCTTCCCTTTTCTCAATTTATGACCATTTCAATCGTATGTATGACAATATGGGGGAAAAGAACAATCTCAAATTCTGTTTCATCGTGACTTTAAGTGATTTTGAAAAACCAAATTGACATTTTTTATGGAATATTGCAGTGCTTATTCTAAAATTTGGATCCTTGCATATCATTTTCTATTGTTCATGTGTGTATATGTATTGTTTATGTGTGTGTGTGTGTGTGTGTGTGTGTGTGTGTGTGTGTGTGTGTGTGTGTGTGTGTGACAGTCTGCGTTTAATTTAATTTACAGAATAAAGTTACTGCCCACACTTCGATTTCGAGAATAAATCTGACTGAAATAATATGATTTTTCTTACTGCAGGTAAAGTTGAGGCCGTAGAACTCAGTGACAATCAGAAGCTCGCAGCCATACTTCTGGAAAGTTAGATAACTCAACCACTGGAACACCACAGGCATTTGTTTAAAACCTCTGGAAGAAAGATAAAACATGACACATTCATGAACAAACTGTGTGCCATAGCATTATAATATGATGCATAACAGGTTACAGTAGATGTAAATCACTACTGTATATTAGCTGGGTCCAAAATCGCATAATACTAGAGTAGGTATTACACTTGATATTTGAATTTACTACACTACCTTTAGAAAAGTATATTCTATATAGTTTGAATGTGAATAGTATGAATGGAATTTGGGTGTACATCCGCCATTGGTATCACTTAATATCGATGGTCCCTTTAACACATTTTGTTGATTATAAGTTACATTGCAACTACACCGCAACTAATTCTTATTAAAGTATAATACGTCTGTGATACAGCTACGGTTCATTGGATGAGGAAGAAGACAGGTCGATGAGGTATTGGGGTAAGCAAGGTTTTTTAAAAAAGAAAAAAAAAAAAAGAAAACTGAGAAACTGTTAGGCCAATGGCCACTTATGATCCTTGCTTCCCCAATAGGTGTCGCCCTGATAGATATGCCATCTCTCCTGAACAATCACTGCAAAGACAAAGCTGTTAGTCATTTGCCAAACTGACCTACTACCCAGCCGCCATTCTCCCAATCCATTCCTCCCTTTTGACAGGTGTCCAACCATGCCCACTCGCCAAAATGTCTCTTTAGGTAAGGGTTCGGGTTGGGGTTAATATTGACATTTACTTGCAAAGTTTTTTCATAGTCAGAAGAATGTGAGTAGTATCAGCAGTCAGTCTACTACTAATACTCTAATGATAATTATTATTCTAAGGAAATTATTTCCTCATTATCACATGACCTTCACCTCCATACATGAATTTTCTAGTGTGGCATCATGGGATAGTGTAGCATCTATTGGATGTGCACTACAGAATCTCACTAGATGTAGTAGGTCACTGGTGACAAGCTCAGTTTCTGGAGGGCCATAGCTCTGCGCAGTAGAGGTCTGCACGGGACAAATTTTTTAGTCCCACTCCCGTGAGGTTTTATTCTGCACCTGACAGGTCCTGTCGTATATTCAGCCTTTGTCACCCGCTTAGATTAATTTTCTGCCAGACCCAACCATTCTCATTAAATTTAGATCTGTTTTCCAAAATCTTACTTTTAAATTGGGTACCAAAGAGAGAGAGAGATGATAGATAAAACTGTAGGTTGTGCAAGGATTGTAGGCTAAATGTTTTTGTTTTTTTGCCCCTTTGTGATGAGACATGAGTGTCACCTTAAACCTAAGGGTTCCAGTCTTGTGACTGCTAAAGGGTGAAACTTTGAGTTATTATCACATCGCGCAAAGGGAAATTTTTTTCCATTTGCGTCCATGACTCATGAAAAAATACTCCCATACATCAGACTTGCCTTCCTAATAGTAAACTGACCATTTATTAATGCAAGCTAAAGGACAACGCATCTTCACTTTGCTCTCCCATGTTGGTAAAGCCCGCTCTGGGGACCATTGTAGATGGTACACGCACAGACTGTGCAAAAAAAAAAAAGCACATACAGAAAGCACTGGTCATGCATTCATTGTGTGTAACAGTCATGAGCACTGGCTGTACTGGTGTTCAATAAGAATGAGAAAATCAGACATGCTGTTCCAAAATAACGTTGGGACTTAGGAACACTATATTGTTAGCCCTACTACTCCTATTCAAATTACATCAGAGTTACCAACCGATTCCACGTTTTATTTGGAAATTTCCCTGACCAAGAAATCTAGTTGGGTCCTGCGGTAATGCGGGAACGCTAATGCACAGTTTAGCTCTAAAATTCATTAAACTCACCTGATCAAACTAATTGAGTCTTTCAGGCTTGTTTGAAAAATTACTGTGTTGAAGCAAGGTTGGAACTAAACTGTGCGGGAGTTTGAGACCCCTGTAGTAGGGCATCCTAGTATTTCTCGTCTACTGTTTTTCGAATATTATGAATTCGAACATACTACAGTTCAGGCTCACATACTGTTTTTTACACACTATATAGTAAGGAGGTATGTGATTTTGGACACAGCTGAAGAATCAAAACAATATTTTGACATTTGAAAATCCAAATCATTTCTTCACCTCAGAAATCCAGAGCCCACCATGATTCCTGCTATATTGAGGAGAGCGACTCCACTGTTGACCATATTGGGGTCTTGGACAACACCCAACAAGACCAGTGTTAAGAGTTCACCAATGATGTGAGGCACCATGACCACGGCTGAAAAACACAGAAAGCGCACAGGATCTGGGTTCATGCCTACGGTCCTAAAACACAGAAACAAACACTGCATGAGGTCAAGATTCACCAAGCACTAGCTTTATTTGATCCCGAGGACATTGCCCTCACATCTGAACCCAAGTTACCCCGACACAAGCTCAGATGAACTCAAGTTGCTCAAACACACACACACACCCATACTTACCAATACAGGAACGAGGAGAAGATGAACACACTGATAATACTGAAGGGTAGGATATGGATGATGTAAGCCAGAAACATCTGCCATTTCTGGTATAAACCATCTTTACTCTCCTGATCAGAAATGGCTCGCAAAGCAGGGACTGTTTTGAAAAAAAAAGGCTTTTATTGAGTTTCCTCACTATTATTAAAACCGCATGAACGATTAGTGAATATACAGTAGCAGACACGTCTTGTGTTATAATTATATCACAAGATCTATATCTATAGAGCTAATCTATATCAAGAGCTCTAAGTTCAAGGGCAAGCAGTATCTCTGGACATGCTGGAGCAATTTGTAAAGCAATGCACCTACTGTGCGTTTTGCTGTCTTATCTGGTGACCTACAGTAAGATATGAGCTATTATCAAGCTTTAGGTCACGGATTACATTTCCCTATAGCACTGGCATAATCAGTCTAACTGCTGCATCACAATCAATTCTGCCCAGAGGCTGCCTTTCAAATCAGAGAGAAAGAAATGACTTCTGCACAAATATGTGGGAAATAAGATGCTTCAATATGCTTTACTTGTTTTCAGTAGGAGGTGGTAAACCACTGGCTTAATGAGTCAGATTCATTCAGTCAAATGCTTTGTTCAAAGCAAGTGGCCGTTTTTATAAGTGAGTTGCAGAGTCATTTATTAAAATTCATTCATTCATTTTCTTTTCGGCTTAGTCTCTTTATTAATCCGGGGTCGCCACAGCGGACTTTATTAAAATGATTTATTCAAAAATTAACGAAACAGTTCTGTGTTCACTGGAGATGCACACTAGCTCTACTGGGGATTTGAAAGTATTTTTCCTGCCAAAATACAGCAGGCGCCATGGGAATAAATCCCAGGGGGGATTTGTTGATTTGTTGAATGTTGATCTTCAGTAAGGAGGGTATTTTATTCAATCTAAATAAAGCGATTTTCTTTAATGTAGTTGACGTAGAGTCATTCGTAAATTAGTAGCAGCAAAAATGCTGATTACCAATGCAATTTTCCATGAATCTGCTATATTAGCGATTAAAATATTACTTATCTAGTTAACATTAACTTGTCTACAGTAGCTTGTAGCGAGCAATGTGCTACGTCCGAACTGACCCCACTGTATTTTTTTGTATAATCAATTGTTATTCTGTCCTTAAGTGTCCTAATTAACGTGGACACTTCTGGACATATATAAGTACATTTATATGTACAATTGACTGTATTATTTGTGTCCCCATTAAAAATTGCTCATTAGTAAATTTTGTATTTATTGTTCCCCCCTACTGTTAAATGAAATTTAGAATAAATGAAAGGCGCAGAAAATAGTTTATAAGAAGTTACACAACTGTGTATACAATCAACATGACATTTAAAACATTTTTACACTTGTGAAAACTGCAGTTTTTGGTATCACTCAACTATAAATTATTTAAAAAAACAACAACAACATCAACACACAATTATGCTTTATATTTAGAATTTTGGTGCCCTGTTTATAAATTTTTGTGGGAATTTTCCTCAATTAATGGAAGGGATCTTTAGTTCTAAAGGTTGCAAGTTCAAGTTTCTGTTGCGAGGAGTTGTGTTTCAAGGAGACATAGATTTAATAAAAACAGCAACTGATTTTGGCAAAAAAGGTCAAATTTTGGAATATTTAAGACTGCAAGAGGTGTTTATGCTCTCATTTGCCACCCATCGCCACTACATTTTTCAGCTTTTAAATGTCTAACAAAGGTCATTAACCTAACACACTGCCTCAATACTGTATATAAATATTTATATAAAGTACAAGAGTAAAGAGAGGAATATTTCTCCTTTACCTAAACCAAGCAAA
Source organism: Danio aesculapii (assembly GCF_903798145.1). Lineage (NCBI taxonomy): Eukaryota > Metazoa > Chordata > Actinopteri > Cypriniformes > Danionidae > Danio > Danio aesculapii. Next base: position 32,411,089 of record NC_079447.1, on the reverse strand, counting down.
ACAATAAAAATGCAATTTGTTATATATATATATATATATATATATATATATATATATATATATATATATATATATATATATATATATATATATATATATATATATATATATATATATATATATATATATATATATATATATACACACACACACAATACAATTACATACATTTTTACATACATTACAATGTAATTCAGCATAGCAAGAGTTTATATGCCAGTTTATGAATCAGGCATATTTAGTGATTTAAATTTTTTTTTATTATAATATTACAGTTATCATATTTTATCCATAACCTACAGAAGATAAAAATAGTATTTATAAGTTACATAAAACAATAACATGTAAATAAAAGTCATTAGCCTTTTTTCCATTCGATTGCAACCCCTGGGGTTATTATGCTAGATTAATGACACAGTAATAGTGTTAGTTGCAGAAGATTGATCTTATGGCACAATGTTAAACTTTGACACCATTACGGCACTTACATCCATTAAAAATAAAGGACTGAATATAGAGGCTCCAAGTGGCGGTGTCCAAAATTAGGCTAAGAATAGTCTTGAGCTGTACATACTGTGCCCACCATTCTCATTAAGTGAGGTTAATATTAAATTAAACAAATGAATAATTAATAATAATAATTAAAAAATTATATGGTTTTTAGACTGTTGCACTTTTTTGTTTTGTCAACAAGTTTGTTTATATATTTTCTATTGGTGTGTCTGCACGTCGTGTGCAAAGTTTGTATGTTTGAAACCATCTCCAAGGATAGTGGGGGTCACGAGTCACTAGAACCTTTATTTTGGGGGTCGCGTGCTGAAAAGTTTGAGAACCCCTGCCTTAAACCACTAGATTTACCCATTTTGTTAGTTTTTAACCATTTAACATAAAAAATGAGCATGATCACTTATTATTTTACATATTTTAGTAAGAAAAGTTCAAAATAATTATGCTGTTCTGTAAATTATGATGGAAAATTATTTCACTCAGATTGCAGGCTGGATACAGTATATCAACACACTGACTGTGAACTGTATACTTACATAGAGCTACAGCGTTCAGCATGCCAGTATAAGGAGATGCACCCATGGATTGGTAGATTAGGCCGATTCTGTCCTGTACAGCACCTTTTGTCACATCCTTTCCAAGCCTCATGAGGAAAAAAGCAATAAAGAGGCCGTAGATGAGATTCTGGGAGAGGCGCATGAGAATGCCCATCCTGTCACGGGACACATTGCGAAAGGTCCGTCTGTGTGTGTATGTAAAAGAGAGAAAAATTAATGAGAAAAGTTTTGTTGGTAACCAAAATATGTGTTCATATTCAAAATGTTCACAGATTCAAAATTATAAAGGGTGGTTTATACTTCTGCATCGGGTGATCGACGTGACCCACAGCGCCTGCCTTGCACGCGAGTAGTCATGGATTTATACTTCTGCGTGCTGTTTGTAATAATAATAACAATAACACTTCTGAAACGCTAGCTGGCAGCAGGTTTTAATGTTCCTCTGTGTCGAGTTTCTTCGCGAAAGTTTTTTTTTTCTGAGTGCTACCTTAATGTACAAGTAGCTTAAACTCGCTCATTCAGATGGGAACTGGCGGATGTGCAAAAACTTTAATCATAAGGTAAACACAAAGCAAAAGTCTCCATCTGGAACTCCTTCATGTGACTCAACACTTGTAAACAATCGCTCCATCGGGCTCGCGGCTCTCACCACCGCCCACGCTCCTCACCACTACCAAGCCAACCAATCACAGAGCTTGCGCTATGCGTCATTGCGACATGTAGTTAAATTTTTTGAGAGATGTTCATCAGTGTGGCGTTAGCCACAGTGAGGGTTATGCAACCACGCACATGGTGCACCAGAACAGAAGTATGAATCAGCCTTAATGATGGATGGCTGCTTCTCACTTAGGGCTGTTTATGCTAAAAAGGAGCAATCATCATTAATGGGCGGGTGTTTCCACTTCTGATGATATGTACAAAGTGAGAATGGCAATCAAAGTGTTTTTGCAGACTGTTTTTATCAAGTGTGATTATAGAAATTACCATTACACTGCAAAAATGATTTTCTTACTTAGATTTTTTGTCTTGTTTCTAGTCCAAATATCTAAAAAAATAATAATTTTTGGACTAGAAACAAGACAAAAAATCCAAATAAAAAATCATTTTTTTGCAGTGTAGAGGCTTTCTATATCCACACACTATTACCACACAACTGTGTTTAAACCCCTTATAATAATGATTTTTGCATAATATGTCCTCTTTAAATTTAGTATTCATTGTTTTTTCATGTTAGTAAATGCATTACCATAAATGGAACCTTATTGTAAATCATTTTAATGAAAAGGTATATAAACTTTATATACTTATTGTAAATTGTTACAGTTTTAATAGTCAGATCAGGTGTAGTTGCTTTTTGAGTCAAAATTGTCAATCTTTCACTCTTTATAGTATCCCTTCTCGTTCAACCAAATAATAAGGAAAAAGATTTAACATTCTGACTCAGTGTTGTTGCTACTGTGTTACCTCAGGAGGACACCAAGTTTGGAGATGCAGTTGGGGGACTCTTTGCTTTTAAAGGGAATCATAGGTTTGTCTGGTCTCTGGCAGTTTTGTTCAATCTTTTCCTGCATGTTTGTGTAGATCTCTGAGTTCTGATAGGCTGACGTGATATCATGCATGCGCCTGTAGGTGGCAGCTTCCCTCTCGCTGCAGCGTGTGTCCACAGAGGTCAGATCCACTGCCAATCACAAACCATTTTAGAAAACATTAATTTTGGCTTAAGTTTTGGCTTTAAAATGCCCTCAGTCCTTATGAGATCCTTAAATATGAGATTCTAAATGGCTACCATAAATATCGAAGGGGTTGCAGTATTCGGGACACTCGTATCCACAGCGGCTGAAGAAATCCACCATCTCTTGAGGCTGTCCACAAAACACCAGCTCCCCTTGACTCATGATTGCTATTCTGTTAAAGATCTGGATAAATGTATACAAGTTTCAGTCATTTAGAATAATTCAAGACTATCACATTGAACAATGAAAGGTACATGTTTTTGAGTGGTAATGATATACAGTAACACTGAACATTACCTCATTAAAAAGATTCAGCCAAACAAAGTAGTCATTCATCTTTTTGGTAATAACAGTAGTATAGTGACAGCTTTTCATATGGTTTTATAGCAATAATTTCTTAAAAGTCTGAAATCTTTCACCAAGACAAACTCCAATGGCTCTATTTTAATGATCTACATGTAGGTGCAAAATCTAAAGTGCAGGAAGCAAAAGCATAAAGGGCATGTCAGAATCCACTTTTGTTATTTTAAGGCCGGAAAAATATGGTGCATGGTCTAACAGGGTTGTGCTTATTCCCTTAAAGATTTATGGGTGTGTTTTGAGCATAACATGCATTAAACCAATCAGAGTCTCATCTCCTATTCCCTTTAAAAGTCAGTTGCATCACACCATGGCGCATTTGCTATTTACATGGCGACTTTGTAAGTGGAAAAACTGAATGGAAAAATTGAATGCTTCACTAACGAGATAACAGTTAAACAGACGATCTGCAGCACGACGATAAAGAACGAGCCTCCTCCATTCGGTCTCTTTGCTTTGTGTTTACTTTTACTCTTTACTTAACTCCTTTACTTTCGTGGAGTAAGGAAACGCACTCCACTAAAGACATCCATTAGCCTACATATTTAATTTAGTTTTTTAAGCTCAAAGATTTGTTTCAAATCTATTTTTAAATTCAGTTCTAATTTCCAGCAAACGACTAAATGAACAATATTAATTAAGTGTGGTAAAAAAACTGAGATATCCAAACACACGTCTTTTTTTATGCCCCATATAGTGTGGCATACGCCTCCAAAAACTGACAGGAGGACAAATCTAAACTTGTTTTTATTAAAACATATATAAATATGCATATAATAAATAATACTACTAATAATAATAATAATAATAATAATAATAATAATAATAATAATAATAATAATAACATTATAATAAAACTGCAATTTGTCATAAATAAACTGAAAAAATCCACCCAGACATGATGATGGAGGTATTTTTTTATATTTATAGAAAATAATAATTTTTGTAACATTTTAATCCTTTATTTATCCTCTGCGCTGGACTTTAGACCAGGTTTTATCTGGTCAATGGTGATGTCTATTTCAATTTCTCAAAATAGCCACCTCTTTTACAGACTGGCACACCCATGAGTCCACAAAGTGGTGCAAATGGATTTGCTATTTAAAGAACGTGGCGCAAAACGTAAAAATTAGGGTTGCGCTGGTCTGAAAATAGCAACAAATCAATCAAAACAGGTCTTGCGACTTATTGCACCGGGTGTATGATAGGGCGCTGTTACGTCCTGAGACGTCTCTTTGGTGGGCACAATGTACTTTGTTTTGTTTTTCCCTCTCTCTGTCTGTGTCCCTGCAGGTAATTGTGTCCACCTGGTAGTGATCATTGGGGCTTTTCAGTGATTGGCTGTTGGGAGAGGAGAGAGAGTATTTAACCTGAGCTGCACTTCAAACCAGTGTTGGTGGTGGCTAGATGGTGCAGCTATGGTTTATCTTTGTTCTGTTTATTTTGAGGGTTAAGTAGGAAGGTGGATGCCATTTTGTTTTGAATTCGTTTTCTCCTGTTTATGACAGTAAAGGGAGTTAGTTTATGTTGAAGTATTTTTCTTTCTTTTTCTTTTCAGATTACCAAGAGATTATTTTAGGAGTTAGCTTGATTTTGTTTGTTGTTTTGGCCTTGCTCCCTTCTGAATTAATACCCTGTTTTCTTTGTTACATTTGCTATATCTAAATAACCTTTCTCTTTTTTTTGATTTGACCTTGTTGTTTAAGTCTGTAGTCATTCTGTTTGAGGAGATGAGAGTTCTCTCATTATTTTTTCCAGCCTTTTCACATAACCAATCTTTTTTTTTTTTTTTTTTTTTTTTTGTGGTCAGATCCCTAGACCTAAAAAGATCAAGATTGCCTTAACACACCTCCTTTATAGACTGGCACACCAATGAGTTTCCATGAGATATGAAAGCTGTTTTTAGCTTTTGAACAAGTCTCTGTTTATGTATTTTATGTATTGAAGGTGCTATTGCAAATGTAATATATTATTATTTTGGTGGGTTGATAAAATAAACAAATTTAAAAAATAACAAATTTAAAAATTAAAGAAAAAAAAAACTTTATAAATAAACTATATAATATATATATATATATATATATATATATATATATATATATATATATATTATTTATTTTTTTTTATTAAAGATTCCTAAATCAAGTAAAGGGATTTTTCAAAGTCTGGAAAGAAAATCATAATATTATCATCAATTACTTGTTTATAGTACTTTTTTATAATTCACTTAAATCTTTTAGTTCAAATGTAAATATTTAACAAATACCAATAAAACACTGTATTTTAAGTATGAATGGTGCTGACTAATATAATGTATTCTTATTATGTTCTTATTATTTTGTGAATGTATGCTAAATCATACACCTTTTTGGTCCATTTGCTCAGTCAAGTCATTTCAACTGCATTAGTTAAAACAGAAAATGATTAGCTCACTCTGAACAGCTCTGATCGAGGCTGGTGGATGGTGACGATGACGATTCGGTCTCTTCTAGCCAGCTCTGCCAGCAGCATCACAATCTGATTGGCCGTCATGCTGTCCAGGCCTGTGGTTGGTTCATCCAACAGGATCACCTCTGAAAACAAAGCAAGTAAAAACTTTTCACAAAAAGTCTACCTACTGTCTTTTGAGAAACAACTTCGAGAGTCTTATTAATTTGGCGGTTAAAGCAATTAATAGCTTCCCCTTTGTCTAAATTAATTGGCTGATGAATTCATTTGCTGCTTGATTGGAGAAGGCAGCAGATGAAAGCCCCTTATAATTGCCGATTTGTGTTCAGGTTTGGAGTGGCCTTGACTAATCCATAGTCCAGGATCCCAAGAGACCCCTGAGGTCCAAAGAGCCCGATAAAGCATCCAGAGGGACCCTCATGGAGCCCAGCTTAATAATAAAAATGCGATAACCCTGTCTGCCACTTTTAATATTCCACTTCAGTCCCTTTCACTCATTTGTCCATTCCACAGCAATCCTCAGAGGGTCGATGTGTGGGTCGCTCTGCATTTAAAATAACATTTAGCTGAAGTTCATATGAGGGCTGCATCTTTTAAGGCAATGAAAATATGATATACCATCCATTTCAGGGATGAAACGATTATTGGTTTCACAAACTTGGTTTCAAACTTGAGTTAGTCCTTAAATTGTGTTTGATTAGCATGATTATAGAAACTTGCTATAAATCCAGCATTAGTCTGACGCAGTCTAAACATGAATCATCCGCAAAGGAAAAGGACATCTGAAATTTCAGAAAATATCCTATATTGTACCTTATGTTGTACCAAATTAATAATTATATGGAGATGAAATCCAGCTTTTGTGATGAGTAATAATGTATTTCTGTTGAGGTCATTGTAACAAAGAAAACGCAGCAGAAAAGATTGTTTTGAGACAGTACAGTGTTTTACTTCTGTTGTTTTTATATGTGACCGTGGACCACAACACCATAAGTCATAAGTGTACATTTTGTAATTAATAATAATAATAATAATAAATAAAATTTCCATTGATATGGTTTGTCAGGATAGGACAATATTTGAGCAAGATCTAAATATCTGGAATATCAGGAATTTTTTTTTAATATTTAGAAAATCTCCTAAAGTTGAACAAATAAAGCTCATAGCAATGCATATTACCAATCAAAAATTATGTTTTTATATATTTACAAAGATGGGCGACACGGTGGCTCAGTGGTTATCATTGTCGCCTCACAGCAAGAAGGTTGCTGGTTCAAGTCCCGACTAGATCAGTTGACATTTCTGTGTGGAGTTTGCATGTTGCATGTGTTCACATGGGCTTCCTCAGGATGCTCGGGTTTCCCCCAAAGTCCAAAGACATGTGCTATAGGTGAAATGAATAAACTAAATTGGCCTTAGTGTATCTGTGTGAATGAGTGTATATAGATGTTTCCCAGTACTGGGTTGCAGCTGGAAGGGCATCCGCTGTGTAAAACATATGCTGGATAAGTTGGCAGTTCATTACACTGGGGCAACCCCTGATGAATAAAGGGAATAAGCCGAAGGAAAATGAATGAATGAACAACTGAATAAAATTTAGTAAAGCTTTAAAATCTTATGTTTGTTATCTTTTTTGGTGCTAATAATGAATTGCTGTTGAGATCATTGTAACAAAGAAAACGCAGCAGAAAAGATTGTTTTAATACATGTACAGTATAGTGTTTCACTTGTGTTGCTTTTGTATGTGACCCTGGAGCACAAAACCATAAGTCATAAGTGTACATTTTCTGAAAAAAAATATCAATATTTGACCAAGATCTGAATATCTGGAATAAGAATGCTAAAAAAAACTAAATATTTAGAAAATCGCTTTTAAAGTTGAACAAATAAAGCTCATAGCAATGCATATTACCAATCAAAAATTATGTTCTGATATATTTACAGTAGGAAATTTACAAAATATCTTCTTAGAACACGATCTTTATTTATACAATGTATTTTTGTCAATTGGCAAAAATATACTTGTGCGACATAAGACTTGTTTTGTGGTCTGAGGTCACAAATCTAGACCTACATTCCATTTCCTTATTTTAGTTATTGTTAAAAAACACATTTGGAAACCTTTCACCTCATTGGAATCCATACTAATGTGGCTAAATTGCTTAGAGCTACAAATGTAATTTGATGTTTATTAATTTTCAGATATAAAACTTTTATATAACCTTTATTGATGATACTGGTAACCGTGATCATTTTGGTCACTATAATCATGATATTTTCATACTGCTGCTACATCTCTACTGTATTTGTACAGAACATTACACCTAAACAAACACCTCGCTATAGTGCGTTAAAATGAATATGTCTCAGGTATGTCAAGTCAGAGGGCAGCACAATGCACTCACTGGGGTCCTGAAGCAGTTGGCTTGCAATGGAGACCCTCCTTCTCTCTCCACCAGAAATGCCTGGAAAAACGCGGCCTCCAATCACGCTGTGAGCCACGTGACCCAAACTCAACTCGGCCATGACCGCAGTTACCTATGTAGATCATAAAGAGAGAAGAAAATTAAAAATGTTGCTGAGCTTGCATGTTTGTATGCTTGTATATTTGTTTAAATTTGAGTTTTAAGAGGTTGGACGGTTCACCTTCTTGCGTATGGCCTCAGCAGAGTGTTTTCTCAAAGCAAGCTGTGCAGTGTATGTCAGAGTCTCTTCCACTGTCAAGTAGCTCAAGAGATTGTCACTCTGTAAAGAAAAAAACATTATTCTGCCTAAGAATTGCAAAATAAAGGCTATGTTTAGATATTAAGACTTGGTAATACAATTAAAATGTACAAAATTGTAAGTCATTTTTATGTTGAGGCATTTTAAATACTATGAGTTATCATTTGTATTAATGATCTGATATAAAACACTTATTGTGTACATGTTTTTACACTGTATGTAATAAAAATGCAGTAAGTACAATTGCAAGTAATTTTTATTAGTAACAATTGACTATTTCTCTACTGTTTAACAAACTTAAAAGTAAAAATGGTATAAAACTAAAAGGGACCCAAAAATGAAAGAATGAAAAAGATTTTTAAAATTGCCAATATTTACTTGCCCTCAATTTAAAATACTGAAGAATGTTGGGAAAATCAGCCATTGACTTCCCATAGTATTTTTTGTTTCCATTATGGATGTGAATGACTGATTTTGTCATCATGCTTCAAAATATCTTCTTTTGTGTTCAACAGAAGAATGGAATAAATAAATAAATAAAATAAATAAAGCACATTTGAGTGAGTAATAGTTGATAAAATGTGTTCGCTTTATGAGTAAACAGGTTGGAGATTAGCTAGTGTGGTAAACAAAAGCAGTTTATTCAGTGTAGTGAATCCTTTCCTCCATTGGCATCCATTAAAAGTCCTAAAGAAATGAGACTGTTTAGAGTACAGGTGTCAAACTCAGTTCCTGGAGGGCACAGTTCTGCACAGTTTGGTTTCAACCCTAATTAAACACACCTAATCAAACTAATTAAGTCCTTCAGGCTTGTTTGAAACCTGCAGTTAAATATGTTGGAGTTGGGTTGGAACTAAACTGTGCAGGGCTGCAGCCCTCCAGAGTTGGACACCCTTGGTTTAGAGTCTAAATTTTTTTTAGAGTATACTCAAATATTTGTATGAGAAATTTCCACAGATTATGACAATTCTCATTCATTTCAACAGTATCCAAGAATAAAAATCACTCAATGTCCACCAACAATAGAGGTTGTAAGATAATGAGCAGCGTGGTAATTCTGCTAAACATCTCAATTTCTGTACTTCTAAAAAGAAAGTCACACAAGTTTGTATCAACACAAGGGTAAGTAAATGATCAAAGAATGTTTACTTCACTATTCATTTAAACATTTGCTCGGTATATTTATAAAATAAGATTACAGAATGTTCGATTAATTAAAGCCTCGTCCAAATAGAGCTGACCTTTCATGTTTTATAAGCGAAGTGGGCTTTAAGTAAATTTTACACATATTATGTCGGACACACAACATTTCACAGTTTGTACTCTTTGCACGTGAGCTGGCAAATGCTCTTAAATGTCACTGATTTTATACAATCTTATCTATATCTGGAGATTAAGTATTATTATCTCTTTGTCTAAAAAAGTTTGTTGAGATAGTCTGTCATAAATATCTTCTATAATTGTTGTATCTTGAATGTCACCACTGAGGTAACAAAAATGATTTTTATCTGTTTTATTTTAAGCGATGTTCAAATAAATGTCAAGGTTTGACCCTGCTAAAATTATACAAATATACAAATTCGAAGTAAAGACAACACCAGTTCTAGTTAAGAAAACATAATTTCCTGTTGAATAAACTTAAAATGTGAAGGTACTTAATTTTTTAGGTTTCTCTTGACATTAGAATACAGTAGATAGATATTGGAGTCTTCAAATAAGTTGGGTTATGAGTTCTTACTTCATAATAACTTCCCATTCTAGCCAATATGTGTACCTTTAGCTCATGAGACACTTTTAATTACTGGATTAGATTATAGCTTCCATGAGTCATGAATTTAATCTGTAAAAATGACCTGAAACAGCAGGCACTCTCGCCACAGTTATTTAATTCAGTGTGAGATATGGAAGAGAAGCTCAAAAGAATATTATAACCAACTCATGTGTAACGGCCAATTTCAGAGCGGACTCTACAGATGAACTTTTCTACAAACTTTACTGTATTTGTAAGTTTGGTCATCTGACCTCCGGTCATCTAGTCAATCGCTTTTCATATATATACTGTACGCTACTGTTGACTAAAGGTCAGTTAAATGTAGCTTAATATTTAGACTTGAAGCATACACACATAGTGAGCTTATTTCTTCTTTTGAATACAAAGTAAGATATTTTGAAGAAAGCTGAAAACCTGTCAGCTTTTGTTTTTCCTATATGGAAATCAATGGTTACTGCTTTTCAGCTTTCTTCAAAATACTTTCTTTTGTGTTCAACAGAAGAAAAAAAACTCACAAAGGTTTTTTAAGCACCTGAAGTTGAGTAAATAGTGAGTAAATGTAAACTTATGGGTGAATTGTTCCTTTAATAACAATTAATCTCACCTGCAGAACATAAGAGAAACAGTCTTGAAACTGCTCTCTTTTCAGCTTTCGTCCATTCACAAACACTTCTCCCTGGAGGTTCCCAGAATTCCCAATGCGCCCTGCTATAGCATCTAACAGAGTGGTCTTTCCAGAACCTAAAGGGGAAGGTCAATACGTTTATTACAATATGAGGATATCAACTGATCTTTAAAGAAACTATTATGTAATGTAAATGTAATATAGATTTATAACATTTCCAGATTCATTCTTCACTGATTATTGATTATTTTCTTTTTATGTTCCAAAATATTTCATATTAAATTGTATTTAATTAAAAGGATAGTTCACCCAAACAATAAAAATTCCCTCATCTTTTACTCATCCTCCAACTGTTCCAAATCTATTTGAGTTTCTTTCTTTGGTTGAACACAGGTGTGGATCATTTGAAAAAAGCCTGTAACCACTGACTTCCATATTAGTATTATTTTTTTCCTGCTATTAATGTCTGGGTTTACCAGTTTTCAGCTTTCTTCATAATATCTTCTTGTTTATTCAACAAAATAAAGAAACTCAAGATATTTTGGAACCACTTGAGGAAATAAAAATACACTTTAGCTGTCCATCTGTGGGTGAAATATCACAGTAAATTTCACAAATGAACAGATTTTTAACTCTACAGCACATTATGGTCTCTGTTCTTACAATGTGTTATAATGTATAAGCATTACAGACATTCTTTTTCTCCCAGATTTTAAAACATTTACCTGAGTTTCCCAGAATTCCCATTATCTGGCCACTGTCCACATGAAATGACACTTCGTTTAATATTTGCCTTGTCCATTTTTTTCGAAAAGATGAAAGGTCCCACCAAGGTCCTACACGTTCACTGTAGTATGGAGAAAATAAAATGTTTATGATATGAGCAAAAAATGTTAGCTTATTAGTATTTTGGATGACATTTTATTTTAATGGTCATCTATAAACACAGTTTAAGCTTCCTCTGTCTAAGTGACGGCTTATCTTTCATATTGAATTGGTTTAGGAACAGTTTTTTTTGACCCTGCAGTAATTAATCATATGAACAGTCATACGATGAAGTAACAGTCGTATATAGGACATTTTGAGTGTTTTATGTTGTTTTATGTTTTTTGTTTTGTGTATTGTATGAGAAGTTGCCTGCACTTTCTCATTGAATCCTAGTTTACTTATGTGTATAAAATAAAGTAACTTGAATCTGAACCTATGAGTAAAATTACATTCAACTAACTCTCATTAGAGTTTCAGTATTATTACACTGTAAGGGTTAATAGAATAAATTGACACATAATGTACAAAGTTTACTACATACACAGATGTAAAGATGGTACCATATGCTTTAAAATCATGACCCAGTTTGAGTAGTTCTTGAACAAACACTACTGGGTAAACAGAGGTTCACATTCTGGGTTAACCTGTTTAGGTTTATTAGACATGCATATGCATGCTTAAATTAATACAAGATTATAACAGCTGTATAATTGTTGCCATACAAAATCAGATAACAAGACAATGTATGATTGTGGCATTTAAGCTTTCATTCTCTGATAATTTTGTGGTAATTGGTTGTTTAACTATTATATGCTCATAACTTTTAAATAAGGTGCTATGATTTTAAAACAGAAATTTAATAGATATGCAAGTAACATATTGATACTGTACAAGTAATCAGATAAATTAATTTTCAAGAAATTTCTTCATCTATATAAATTAAAGCACATTAGAACACTACAATACAATAATGCAATAATGTAACTTAACTTTAGTTAACTAGTTACATTAAGTAACAATAAATAAAATTCTACAACATTCATAAATCTCAACTACTGTTAATTTCAACATTTACTAATAATTGTTTTTTAATTAAAAGTTGTATCTGCTAAAATTAATGTACTGAACAAATTAATTAGCATTAAGTTTTATTAAACTTGAAAAGGCATTTATTATTGCTAGTTAACATTAACATTGCTAACATTAACTTATGTTGACATGTAAAATTGTAAAAATATTATCTTTTATTCTCAAGATTTATCAACAGTGTTCAATATTTTAACATAAAAAAAATCAACATTTAAGCTTTTACAAATCATTCAAAATATTCCGGCTCTGCATTAGTTGTATGCATGATCAAAATTATATAAAATGATCAAAAAAACAAATAAAATGTTTTTGCTCATTTCCTATCTTCTATGATCAAGTTTAAAAATACTGTAGTTTAGTGTTAGCTGCTGGATTCTTTTAAAACACATAAAGCAAAGTAAATATAGTAAACATACAGTAAGTAAATTCTGAGTTTATGTTAATGAAGAAATTAAAGGGATAGTTCAGCCAAAAGTGACTTTTTTTTTACACCTTTTACTTTTAAGCGGTTCTTAACTTATGAATTTCTTTCTTTTGTTGAACAAGTAATATTCTGAAGAAAGTTGGAAACCAATAGCAATTGACATGCAGAAACTAAAATACTATGGATGTCAATAGCTGTTTTTTTTCCCAACATTCTGCCTTTATTAGTGTTAAACAGAATAAACTAGAAATAGAATGAGTAAATGATGACAGAATTAAATTTTTTAGGTGAACTATCCCTTTATGAACAGGTTCACTAATAACCCAAATTAAACCCAATTTAAAACATGATTCAGTCATTGCAATCCTTGTCAGTTCTTACCTGACAGAATAGGACACGTTTTTGACGCTCAGACAGCTCGACGACTCTATGTAGTCTGGGTTTGAACGGGCCCTCTCCATCTCTGACACCACCTTAAAAGATCCATTCGAGCCATTCTTCTGGACAACATCCTTCATTGAATAAGAGTGGCTCATTTTCTCTCTCATCAGCATTCAAAACACCTGTAACTTGATTATTTTCATGCGAATGTCCTCAAAGTGACAGTCAGCTCCACGTCTTCAGCTGTCTGAACGTTAATATCACTGCACTAGAACCATAAACGCCGACTCTTATCAGTGGACCTTTGCTCCATTTGCTATATAGAGTCGCTTTCTCTTCTCCTTCTCCTCAGTTTTTGCAGGACAACAAGAGGAGCGGGTACTTCTCTTAGTTGGACACTTGACCAAAGGGGGAACAGACCCCTTTGTACCGCGTCCGCCATGTCAGACGACACAGTTTTCCACTCAGGAGAAAGTTTCAGCTCTACAAATGAAAAACAGATAAAGGTGAGTTCATGATCAACTACTGTACTGTATGAACATGGAAGCAGTGAGTACTGAAAGCTCGAAAAAAAAAGCCGTAAAACCGTTGTTTTTTAAACTGTTAGTGATTGTCTGATTTTTACGTTTTGTACATTCATAATAATAATATCGGATTATTTCTGTGCTATTGATTTTTGTCGAGTTCATTCTGGGTGATTATATAAATGAACCATGAACCACGCAGACAACTCCAGCTTTCTTATCTGACATTTGATAGATCTGATAAATAAAATGTGAAGGTGATCAGTTTATGACTCAAGTAATCTTAATTAAACTTGATAAACTTGAAGCCTTGGTGCTGACTCAAGGTGCCAATATTAATTGAAGTGATTGTGATTATACAGTGCTCAGCTTAAATGAGTACACCACCTTTTAAAAATGTATATTTGTATTTGATAATAAATTCTGAAAACAGTGTTATTAAACAGGAATATTCATTAAAATTCTTTGGTCACCTAATATCTTTTGGAATAGAAATGTAATACATTTCAATTCAAATTAGTTATTGCAACAACAAAAAATACAAACAACAAAATGTATTTATGTTTCTGTTGATGTTTCCTGTTTATTTACATTTTATTTAATATTTTCCCCCAACATATTCATTTGGGTGTACATACTTTAGGACTTTTTTTTTGTTATTTATTAGTTCCGGCTTTGGCTTTGGTACTGACTAATCTAATATTCATTCATTAATTTTCTTTTTGGCTTAGTCCCTTTATTAATCTGGGGTCTCCACAGTGGAGTGAACCGCCAACTTATCAAGCATATGTTTTACGCAGCGTATGCCCTTCCAGCTGCAACCCATCACAGGGAAACATTCATACACACTCATTCACACACACATAACACTATGGAAAATTTAGCTTACCCAATTCACCTGTACCACATGTTTTTGGACTTGTGGGGGAAACCGGACCACCCGGAGGAAACCCACGCGAACAAGAACATGCAAACGTCACAGCAAAATGCCAACTGACCCAGCTGGGGCTCGAACCAGCGACCTTCTTGCTTTGAGGCATATAAACAGTTTAAGTCAGAATTATTAGCCCCCCTTGATTTTTTTTCTTTTTTAAATATTTCCCAAATTATGTTTAACAGATCAAGGAAATTTTCACAGTATGTCTGATAATATTTTTTTCTTCTGGAGAAAGTCTTAGTTGTTTTATTTCGGCTAGAGTAAAAGTAGTTTTTCATTTTTTAAAAACCATTTTAAGGTCAAAATTATTAACCCCTTTAAGCTATGTATATTTTTTCAATAGTCTACCAAAAAAAACATCGTTATACAATACCTTGCCTAATTACCCTAACCTTAGTTAATCTAATTAACATAGTTAAGCCTTTAAATGTCTCTTTAAGCTGTATAGAATTGTCTTGAAAAATATCAGGTAAAATATTATTTACTGTCATCATGACAAAGAGAAAATAAATCAGTTATTAGAAATGTATTATTAAACTATTATGTTTAGAAACATGTTGAAAAAAATATTCTCTATGTTAAACAGAAACTGAGGAAAAAAATAAACAGGGTGGCTAATAATTCTGACTTCAACTGTATACATACATATATGTATATATATATATATATATATATATATATATATATATATATATATATATATATATATATATATATATATATATATATATATATATAGACACACACACACACACACACACGATATATTATTGTAAAGTTGTAGAAATTATCAATTGAAAAGAGTAATCTTTGAGGAGTGTACTCATTTGTTCTGAGCAATGTGTGTCACAGGTTTATTTTGCACTTATGTTGCTATGTCTCAACAGGGTCGAGATATTCTCTTCTCATCTCCAGAGGAGGACAGCAGTCTGTATTTTACTTACAGCGGAGGCCGCAATGAACTGGAAGTCCGCAATCTCAACTATGAGGTCAGACACTTCGGTTCACATCGATCTTTAATCTTTAAACTGCTTTCAGTTCAAGCCTTTCAGAAAGCTGACATTAAATGTATAATCCAACCAAAATTGCATTATTCACCCTCCATCTGTTCTGTTTTTTGTGTGTGAATAAAAAAAAGTTAGAAACCAATAGCCAATTGACACCAATAACAAGAAAAAAAACGATGGAAGTCAGTGGCTACAACATTCTTTAAAAAAAAATTCTTTACTGTTCAGCAGAAGAAAGAAGCACAGATAGATTTGAAAGTGGAGGTTGAGTAAATGATGCCACAATGTAAAACTGAAACAAAGTACAAAGTGCAATTCTGGCCTGCACTTAAACATTAAAATAAATATATAAAAGAACATTCATATTTTATGTTACATGTTTAATAACTTGGCTGATAAGTGAGTAAATAGTGACAACATATAAAGATTTGAAATGACAATTAATTAATAAATTGGGGCTATACCATGATTCTTACAGGGAGTCTTTTAACGTCATAGTATTCTTGTTATAAATAAGCCTAAGAATATTTTTGTTATACAAACTATTGTTACACAGAATGCCATTTTAGTGGGTGTCCTGTAAATAATGTTATAAATGTATTATAGTTATTAAAAAATTATGAGGAGCAGTAATGGTTGTTTTTTAATCATGAATACTCTTCATACAAAAATCAAGAAAAAAATGATGTATTATATTATACAAATACTGTATATATAAATTTGAACAACACCCATTCTTGTCTTTGGACAATTTTGAAACATTTTTTGATCCTCTTCAAATGTTGACTACTGTGTATGCACATTTCCACATACAGTACCTATATTAACATGGTCTGCCATTTTTTTTTGTTGTTGTTGTAAAACCTTTCAAAATTTCAAATATGTGTAACCAAAAAACAGTATTAAGTTAAATGACTTCAAAATCTCCCATTATCCCACCCCCAAAAATATTTATTTTGAGTTTATTCGTTGAAGATCATGCCAGAGTCTCCACTCACAATTTATTTTCACTAAAATATTGGGTCAATTCTTAGTATGGGCAAAGTATAAATAAACACAACCGCTGGGTAAATGTTTTAACCCATAATAAATAACGCTATATAAATGTAAATGTAAGTAATTATTATAATTATTAAATCACACTCTGATATTTAGCTGAAATGGGTTCATGTGTATTTGTTGATGCAAAATTATGCAACATCTCACGTTATTTTTATTTTATTTTTTTATTTTTTTTTTATCAAGTATTGCATTATTTTTTTGGATGGGATCTTGTATTGACAAGAAGAGACATACAAACGCTTATGTAAAATCAACTCATCACAAACATGATTTGGGTAAAGGTCTCTTGTGTTGGCCAAATCATGCATGACAATAGTTCATCATGCTTTAAATATTTGCATAATTAAATCCAAACTGATGTGCCTGGCTACTTACTCCGTGCTCTGTGCATAGTCTGTGTTCACTTTCTCCGCCAACTAAATAATCCTAAATGTCTTCAGATCTTATGCAACGACGTTCAAACATTTTTTTAAGCTCAGTATGTCTGCTCACAGGTGGACACAGCAGCACAAATACCCTGGTATGAGAAGCTTTCAGAGTTTAAGATGCCCTGGGAGATGCACAGCAATAAGCAGACAGTCATAAAAGATCTGAACCTGCATGTTCACAGTGGACAGATGCTTGCTGTCATCGGCAGCTCAGGTAGGTCAAACATCATATCTGCAGGTATTCTTAAAAAAAAAAAGTAATTTAAGTGCATAAAAGCATCAAGAAAGTCCAGAAAGAAATAAAGTCTTGGTTCCAGGCTGTGGGAAGACCTCCTTACTGGACATCATAACATGTCGAGATGAGGGTGGCTCCATGAATTCAGGAGAGATCCTGATCAATGGGAAACCTTCCACACGATCCCTGGTGAAAAAAAGCATAGCTCATGTACGGCAGGATGACCGTTTGTTACCACATCTCACAGTTCGAGAGACGCTAGCATTTGTGGCAAAACTGCGTCTGCCTGCAAACTTCAGCCAAAAACAGAGAGATCAAAGGGTAAGCAACCAAAATAAGATCAGATAAGTAAGAAGAATTAATGGAATGTTGAATTAGAAAAATAATGCACACCCCTGTAAAATTGCATGTATTTAACGGCAAAAAAATGTTAAAAAAATTAAATAAAATAAATAAATAAATAATTGTAAATTTAGATTTTTTAAAATTCTAAAACACTCCTTTTATGTGTTTTTGGTTGATATTGTTGTTATTTTGTTCCTTAGTTATGCATGTGAAAGTTGTATGTTAAATCTAAAGTTTGATAAACAATTTTTTAGAGATATCATGTTTAATGTTGTGCATTGAAGAGTACAAATGCAAAAACATGATTTATGAACCAGATTTCAATTGCAAAAAAAAAACAATCTAAATTTATTAAAAAAAAAACAATGTAAGCAAAAAGTCAAAACAACCCCTTCATTCAGCCTTTTAAAATATACGACTGTTAAGAGATGGTGTCAATTTTACTGGCCAAGCAAGGGATTGAAACACAATAAAGAGATATAGTACTATATTCCAACTCATTATCTGCATTACAGTTTTAACAGTGATTAAAGACATCATCTTCAAGACAGGAATTTCTGTATGAAATTTGTACACAATTTATACTAAAATCAAAGAGAAACAATGGTTTATGAATACCTCCTCATGTACAGGAGTAAACGCTGTTGCTGTCAAACATTGTTTCACTAAGTCAGTTTAATGGTGAAGGGACTGATCCAATAGCCTTATTGATGGAAAGTTTGTGAAGAAATTTCATGCTCCCTTGTAAAAGTATTTTGCACTATTTGTAAAATACAAAATACAGTAGTTTATTTTGATACATTTGTGGCTGCTGTATTTTGTAGTTTATTTTGAAACACGTAAAATCGAGGTATTTGGTAATTTATTTAAGAATACATTTAGATGTATTTTAGCCCATCCCTGCTCACTACCATCTGTTTTGGTGGTGCTTTCTTCTCTATAATACAATCAATGTACACTAAATGCAATAATTTCAAAATGTTGGTCTAATAATATTGAATAATTATAACTTTGTGAATAACTTAATGAAATACGGTAGCTTACTGTAAATTTAGAATTTTTCCGACCGGATTTTTAACGTAAAGTTCTGGCAACCACAGTGGCCAAATGTTTTAACGTAAGTTCTATGGAATTTTTTTTGGGGTTGTTGAATAGTCGATTCAGATTGTCTAATGAACATTCTAAGGTGTGTAATTATTTTTAGGGAACCACGTAAGGCAGCTAAAGTAGTTCCAGGTACTCCAAGTAGTTTCTTAATTGCATATGCAGTTCCGTATTGCTACGCTAAATGATCACAGTTATTTCACAGACTACAACTGTTAAAACAGAAGCTGTTAGAAGATGTCTTGAAATACAGTGTCTTGATCATGTGCGTTAACCGTAGTATAAGCAGTGCGATTGATCAGCACGTCAGGTGTGCATGATTGCAATAATTTAATGGCCCGTCATCAGTTATTTCTTGCATAAACACCAGTTGAAGGTTACGAGAGACTAAGTGACATCACCTTATCAAGTTTGACCTTCTCAGGTGGATGATGTGATTGCGGAGCTGCGTCTGAGGCAGTGCGCTCACACACGCGTGGGCAATGAGTATGTGCGAGGAGTGTCAGGTGGTGAGAGGAGGAGGGTCAGCATCGCTGTACAGCTGCTCTGGAATCCAGGTGAGCTCTTACACATAAACATAGGTTTTAAATAAGACTAGTGCTTCAAGACGATGTCTAATTTGACCCATGTTCAGTCAGAATGTTTTTCTTAATCGCAGGGATTAATTTTTTCTTAATTTAAGTAAGGATTATTAGCCCCCTTGTTTATTTTTTCCCCCAATTTCTGTTTAACAGAATGATGATTTTTTTTAAACGCATTTCTAAACAAAATAGTTTAAATGACTCAATTCTAATAACTGATTTGTTTTATCTTTGCCATGATGACAGTACATAATATTTGACTAGAAATTTTTCAAGTTAGTCGTATTTAGCTTAAAGTACAATTTAAAAGCTTAATTAGGTTAATTAGGCAAGTTAGGGTAATTAGGCAAGTTGTTTAACGGTGGTTTGTTTTGTAGACTATTGAAAAAAAAAAATTGCTTAAGGGGCTAATACTTTTGACCTTAATTTTTATTATTATTTTTTATTAATAACTGTTTTTATTCTAGCCGAAATAAAACAAATGAGACTTTCTCCAGAGGAAAAAATATTATAGGAAATACTGTGAAAAATTCTGTGTTCTGGAAACCATCATTTGGGAAATATTTATATATATTCACAATTAATAAAATGACTAAATCTAAAACATACAAAAGAAAAAGAAAACCTATATTAAGGAATCAAAATGTCAATCAAACAAATCTGATTATCAATAATACTAAAATAAGGCTTTGTTTATAGGCTTTTCATTTTGCGTGTTTTCAGGTATTCTCATTCTAGATGAGCCTACTTCAGGTCTGGACAGCTTCACGGCTCATAATTTGGTCATCACATTGTATCGTCTGGCTCGGGGGAACCGGCTAGTGTTGCTGTCAGTGCATCAGCCTCGCTCAGATATCTTTCAGCTCTTTGACCTTGTGGTGCTGCTGTCCTCTGGTTCAGCCGTGTACTGTGGTCAGGCCAAAGACATGGTGTCTTACTTCACCACTCTCGGGTACCCGTGTCCACGCTATTGCAACCCGTCCGACTACTACGGTGAGAGAGAGAGTAACAGAACTGATAACTTTAGCTGATCCTGCTGTTTGGTTATTGTTTCTAAACTGTGAACTTCTAATGCAGTGGACTTGATAAGCATTGATCGGCGCACTCCTGAAAAAGAAGCACAGTGTTTGGAGAAAGCCAGTATGTTGGCGGCCCAGTTTTTAGAGAAGGTGAAGAACACTGAAGATTTCATGTGGAAATCAGAAGACTGTGGTCCTCCGGCACTGGAAGCCCCTCAAAGGTAGACTACAGTTTAATATTTAGATTGTCATCACTTCATAAAGTTTATTTAATTATTTTTTATCTTTTCTCCACGAAATAAAGAAAAATTCTGTCATCACTTATCCTCCCTCCACATATTTCAAACCTTTCATTAGTTTTTTTTCTTCTGTTGAACACAAAACAAGATTTGTATGGTTGTAATATGGATGTCAATGCTTTTTCCAACATTATTCTTCTGAATATCTGCTTTTGAGTTCAACAGAAGAAAATCAAACAATTTAGAACCAGTTGGGTGTGTGTAAATAGTGAATCAATGTTTATTATTTGCGTGAACTGTCACATTAAATTATCCCCATGTCTGAATTCTGTATGCAAGTAATATGAATTTATTTATTTACTTATTTATTTGTCAGAGTACTATTAATAATGTGTTTGAAATAACAATCTGGTTTCATTCCTTCTTCAAAGGAATATCAAATGTCA
The DNA here is from genome assembly GCF_903798145.1 of Danio aesculapii. Taxonomy (NCBI): domain Eukaryota; kingdom Metazoa; phylum Chordata; class Actinopteri; order Cypriniformes; family Danionidae; genus Danio; species Danio aesculapii. The sequence goes on along the minus strand of NC_079447.1, from coordinate 32,389,775 downwards.
CAGGGCGACACAGTGGATCAGTGGTTAGGTTTCCGGGTGCTCCGGTGTCCCCCACAGTCCAAAGACTGGCGCTCTAGGTGAATTGAATAAACTAAATTGGCTGTAGCGTATGCAAGAGCGTATGGATGTTTCCCAGTACTGGGTTGCAGCTGGAAGGGCATCCGCTGTGTAAAACATATGCTGGATAAGTTGACGGTTCATTCCGCTGTGGCGACCCCTGATGAATAAAAGGACTAAGCCAAAGGAAAATGAAATAAAATCAAATCAAATATTACACCATATTACATGAGATTCATGGAGTCATGGTAAAGTATACCAATTACAGAGTGAAACTATGTCACTGTTTATTTAACTTTTATTTTTGATCTGTCATATTTACATATATTTGTAATTTGTTATATTTTGTGCAGACCCACTGCATAGAAAAAGTCTTGATTATCCCAGTCTATCTAAATTAATTAAATCTTTCTATATACAGCTCAAAGATGCTGGTGAAATTACATTCATATCGCAATATATATCACAACAAAAAAAAATATTGCAATATCAGATTTTTCCAATATGATGCAGCCCTAATATGTATGTATAGTGTATGTATTAGGGTTGTGAACGTACACTGGTCTCACAGTTCAGTTCGATTACGATTATCCTGCCATCAATTCGGTTCAATATCTCAGTGCATCACGGTGCATTGACGATGCTTTCCATAAACAATTTGATATTTTACTTAGCAACACAATAATTCTTGTATTAATATTTGTTATTTATAAATATATACAGTTGAAGTCAGAATTATTATTCCCCCCTATGAATTTTTTTTCTTTTTTAAATATTTCCCAAATGATGTTTAACAGAGCAAGGACATTTTCTCAGTATGCTTGATAATTTTTTTTCTTCTGGAGAAAGTCTTATTTGTTTTATTTCAGCTAGAATAAAAGCAGTTTTTAATTTTTTAAAAACCATTTTAAGGTCAAAATTATTAGCCCCTATTAGCTATATTTTTTTTTCGATAGTCTACAGAGCAAACCATCGTTATACAATAACTTGCCTATTTACTCTAACCTGCCTAGTTAACCTAATTAACCTAGTTAGGCCTTTAAATGTCACTTTAAGCTGTATAGAAGTGTCTTGGAAAATATCTAGTAAAATATTATTAACTGTCATCATGGCAAAGATAAAATAAATCAGTTATTAGAAATGAGTTATTAAAACTATTATGTTTAGAAATGTGTTTAAAAAAATCTTCTCTCCCTTAAACAGAAATTGGAGAAAAAAATAAACGGGGGCTAATAATTCAGGGGGCTAATAATTCTTACTTCAACTATATATAGCAGTCACATTTGTATTGTACCTTTAATTTTACCTGCTACATTTCTGCACCAGCAGTGTTCCTTCTGTCTTGATTAAAGACTCAGTGATCACAGTTTCCAAACAGAAGGATCGGCTGCCGGGAAAAGTGCATCAGTTTACAACCTTAATCAGGTAAAAAAAACAGCAATGGCTTTTTAAAAGACTAAACAAAGACACTTTAACATTTATAGAACTTTGTCATTCCACAAAAGGCTATTTATAGTGAAAAAAGGTTGTAATAATGTTCCTCTATGATAATAATTTTAATAACTGAAAGAATACTTTAAGGAACTTTAGGCATCTCTGTAAAAAGAAAATCAATAAAATGAAACTTTTTTTTAAAGTGTAACTCAAAAGTGTCACCTGAAAGCTGTTTGCCATGATATTCCTGTGTTTTGTTCTCAGACGGCAGGTATTTAATGACTACCGTGACCTGGTGACGCTGGTGGTTCATGGTTTAGAAGCTTTGCTGATGTCATTGCTCATCGGTTTCCTATATTTTGGGTGCACAGAGGAAGGTCTTTCCATCCAAGATACCGTGGCTTTGCTCTACATGATAGGAGCTCTGACACCCTTTGCTGTGGTGCTGGACGTCATTGCGAAGTGTGAGTAAATGACAGAAGATTTATATTGTTGGATTTTTCTGATGTCAACTGATATAACATGTTGTTTTTCACAGGTCATTCAGAGAGAGCTATGCTGTATCATGAGCTGGAAGATGGCATGTACTCTGTCACCCCATACTTTTTTGCCAAGGTAAATATTCTGCATTGTGTACAAGCTTCAGGAATGTCCACGTGTAAATATTTGGGACAGCAAAGATTAATGATTATTGCTTGGAAATCAAATTCAATCTCCACTTTTTGGACAGATATAAGTGCTTTTTTTCTTTCAGATTTTTATCTTGGGTTTTATCTAATTTAGGACGTCAGTTGTATTATCTGCTGCAGTCTGGTTAGTTTCAGTCTTCAAACATAATTGCCTTTGCAGCATTCAGTTTACATCATACTGTGTTTATGTGTTCTACATGAACGCACTGTATGTTCCATATAGAAATATGATATATGTGGCAATATATGCAAATTACATGTATAACAGAAGTTTATGTCTGGATTTCACATGAAATTTATGCAACATAAATTTCAAGATAAAGAACAAAATCAAAGTCCGAGGCACTCAAAAAGTATGTAAAACAGCACTATATGCTTGGTCACTCTAATGAAGGCAAGTTTTGCTGAAATGCGTAGGTAAATGTGTACAATAGTGCTGTTTTTAAAATAATAGCCATGTTAATAAAGGCTTTTACATTTTTTCACTTACTTTTCGAGTGCCTTGAACTTATAATTTTGTTGTTTGTCTTTATGAACCCCTTACCCCAAAGAGCACTGAAATATTAATTACGCCTGAAGCATTTTTTGGTTGATTTTGGATTTATATATTTCAAAATATTGATAAAATGGCTGTTTACATATATATTTTGAATTGAAAACCATTGGAAACACAACAGTGTACAGTGCATCCGGAAAGTATTCATAGCGCTTTACTTTTTCCACGTTTTTTATGTTACAGCCATATTCAAAAAATGATTAAGTTAATTTATTTTCTCAAAATTCTGCACACAACACCACATAATAACAATCTAAAAAATAAAAACCTGAAAAATCACATGTACACAAGTATTCACAGCCTTGCACAGCCTCATCACCAGGCTAATACCATCCCTACAGTGAAGCATGGTGGTGGCAGCATCATGCTGTGGGGATGTTTTTCAACAGCAGGAACTGGAAGACTAGTCAGGATAGAGGAAAAGATGAATGCAGCAATGTACGGAGACATTCTGAATGAAAACCTGCTTCAGAGTGCTCTTGACCGGGCGATGGTTCATCTTCCAACAGGGCAATGACCCAAAGCACACCGCCAAATTATCAATGGAGTGGCTTCTCAACAACTTGGTGAATGTCTTTGAGTGGCCCAGCCAGAGCCCAGAACTAAATCCTATTGAACATCTCTGGAGAGATCTGAAAATGGCTGTACACCATCGCTTCCCATCCAACCTGATAGAGTTTGAGAGGTACCGCAAAGAGGAATGGGCAAAAATTCCCTAAGACAAGTGTGCCAAGCTTGTGGCATCATATTCAAAAAGACTTGAGGCTGTAATTGCTGCCAAAGGTGCATCAACAAAGTATTGAGCAAAGTCTGTGAATACTTATGCACATGAGATTTTTCAGCTTTTTTATTTTTAACAAATTAGCAAAAAAAATTCAAAAAATCTTTTTTCACATTGTCATTATGGGGAATTGTGTGTAGAATTTTGAGGAAATAAATTAATTTAATCCATTCCTGAAAAAGACTGTAACATAAAAAAATGTGGAAAAAGTGAAGCGCAATGAATACTTTCCGGATGCATTGTACATACATTTGAAGTCAGAATTATTAGCCCCCCCTAGTCCTGCAAGAACACTTTCTTTGCCATTTCAGATGACTTTATTAATAAGTTATTTGAGTCATTGCAGAGATGTATGGATGCAGTCCTCCAAGCTCAAAAATTAAGGCATGATCATATTTTATTTTGGTTAAGTAAACATAATCAAAACATAATAAAATTTTATATAAGCCACTTCTGATACCAAATGTTCAACTAGAAGTCAAGTTATTATTTGTTGTTTCTAAAACTTGGATAGGCAACAAGACTTTTGTCAGGTAGTGTACTACTACTAATAATAGTACATAATGATTTGATTTTTAGCTAATAATTGACATTATATTAACTCTTATTTGTGTTATCAAATCAATCATTCAAATTCAATTCAATTTATCTTTAATTCTATACCACTTCTACAACATAGATTGTCAACATAGCTTAACAGCTTAACATAGATGACGTTCTAGTAAATTGAAACTGCTTTAGTTGATGTTCAGTTCAGTGTAATGTAAATGTCTCAGTTGAAAGCCCCAACTTTCAAAGAATTTGTGCATTCAAATACACACATTTACTGCAGAACAAAAGCACTGCTAAGTATACAAATGTCTCTAAAAACACCCTCAAAAATAGAAACCCCAGCAGTTAGGTTTAATTTACATAACAGTTCATGATAGGGAAAGGCTCTGAGTTGAATATTAGCTCCTGTTTGGTCACTGGACTGCTCTAATGTCTCTTTCAGGTACTTGGTGAGCTGCCAGAGCACTGTGCCTTTACACTTGTATACGGCGTGCCCATCTACTGGTTGGCCGGGCTCAACGTCGCTCCTGACCGTTTTCTGCTCAACTTCCTGCTGGTTTGGCTGACAGTGTATTGCAGCCGCTGCATGGCACTATTTGTGGCGGCAGCCCTGCCAACACTGCAGACCTCATCTTTTATGGGCAACGCTCTCTTCACAGTTTTTTACCTTACTGCTGGCTTTGTGATCAGTCTGGAAAACATGTGGATGGGTAAAAACACTTTAGAGAATAATTCAGCTCAAATGAATGCTAGCTACACATCTGTATTACGTATTAAATTAATGCTGACTTTCATCACCAACAGTGGCGTCTTGGTTTTCCTACATATCCTTCATGCGCTGGGGTTTTGAGGGGATGCTGCAGGTTCAGTTTCGCGGGACCAGAATCCCAATCACTATTGGAAACCTCACTGTAGAGTTTGACGGTATTAAGGTGAGTTTAACATTAGCAATTCAAAGTGATGAGAAAATGTGACAAAAATGATGTATTCTTTAAGCTTTATAATTCTAAAGCGACTTATATAATGCAGTTAACCTCAAGCAAGCAAAACATGCCCACATTTAGATGAGTGTCGAATGAAACAAACATATCTGTATGGCAAATTTCCTACAGTGGTTTCAGATTTGGTTTAAATAAGTTTGAGTAGGCTTGGCATATTAATGATGAGTGGCACTTTCATTTTTATTAATTATAACTCTTAAAGGTGACATTGGATGCTCATTTTACAAAAGATTATATCATTCTTGGGGGTCTTAATGAAAGGTCTGTCATTTACGTTAGTTACATTTCTCAGTGGTAGTGTAAATAAATACTAATTTCACCCTGTAATAAACAGCTCAGCCATTTCGCTTCATATCTCTTTAAATGCTAATGAGCTGCACAACCAGGAATGGTTTTGTTTTAACTTACCGATCCATTCTTGAGGTGTAGCTGAACCTGTGTAGCGCACACACAGCGCTCAGACGATCATCGAGCTTCTCATGACTTTTGTCACCATACTCCGTGACAAACACAGCTCTGCACATCAGGGAAGATGATCTGATTCCAAAAACAAGTGAACATGTTTTAAAACCAATAATAATTCCTTACATTTCTATAGTGTTTTCTGGACCCTCAAAGCGCTTTACGCATTTTTTGGGGGGGAATCTTCTCATCCACCACCAGTGTGCAGCATCCACCTGGATGATGTGACGGCAGCCAAATTGCACAGGATTGCCAGGATTTTTAATGATCACAGAGTCAGGACCTCGGTTTAACATCCGTCTCACTCTAGTGTTTTAGATGCATCATGGGGTATTAGGACCCACACAGACCGCAGATTGAGCACCCCCTGCTGGTCTCACTAACACTTCTTCCGGCAGCAACCTAACTTTCCCATGTGGTCTCCCAACTAGGTACTGACCAGGCGCAGCCCTGCTTAGCTTCAGTGGGCGACCATGTGAGAGTTGCAAAGAGCAAGCTGCCAGCAAGCTTTTGGCGTTTACTTACTCTGAAACAAAAGAAACAAATTATATTTAAAAAATACTTAACTCTTTCAGACAAATTCTAGGTACAGCTACGTCCTTTAAATACAATTTTGATGCGAGTCCAAATTTGTTTTGATAAGGACATAAAGCAGTCTGGCAAAAATGTTTTTCCCCCAATCCTTCTGGGATATTCCCTTCATCTATTAAACTAATCCATTTCACTGTTGCCTCTTCTGAAGCTGGGATTCTGTGTAAGGGCACATGTGAGCTTCTAAAGTTACATCCGAACACACAGCAGAAAAACAGAAGGCACCATCTTTAGCCACTTTGAAGTCTGTTTACATAAAAGTATGAGGAGGGCGGAGCCTATAGTTTGCTTGGAGGCGGGTACATTTGAAGAAGTAGATGGTTACATACAAACCTTGACAAAATTCAAACAGGTCAATTATTGCACATAAATACACTCAGTTTACAAAAAAAAAACTAAACAATCTGCATGTCTGAGCTACTGTAGCAGACACAGGTGGAATCTAACTAAACAAACTAAAGAAAACCCTAAAAAGGTGATATCACCTTTAAAATAATATCAAACATACAGTTAACGTCAGAATTATTAGCCCCCCTTTGATTTTTTTTCTCCTTTTTTATATATTTTCCTAAATGATGTTTAACCGAGCAAGGAAATTTTCACAGTATGTCTGATATTTTTTTCTTCTGGAGAAAGTCTTATTTGTTTTATTTCAGCTAGAATAAAAGCAGGTTTTAATGTTTTAAAAAGCATTTTAAGGTCAAATTATATTATTAAATGTCACTTTAAGCCAGAGGTGGGCAAACTCAGTCCTGGAGGGACGGTATCCTGCACAGTTTAGCTCCAACTCTAATCAAACACACCTGCCTATAGATTTCTAGTGATCTTGAAGACTCTGATTAGCATGTTCAGGTGTGTTTTATTAGTGTTGGAGCTAAACTGTGCAGGACACCGGCCCTTCAGGACAGAGTTTGCCCATCTCTGCTTTAAGCTGTATAGAAGTGTCTTGAAAAATATCTAGTCAAATATTAATTACTGTCATCATGGCAAAGATAAAATAAATCAGTGATTAGAGATCACAAATTAGAGATTAGAGAAAAAATTCTTCTCAC